>NW_020172779.1:12508579-12564790 GCF_003031525.2 Neophocaena asiaeorientalis asiaeorientalis
ACGACGAAAGAAAAAAAAAAAAAACAAAAAACCCAAAAAAATTTTAGTAAAAAAAAAAAAAAAAAAAAAAAAAAAAAAAAAAAACTATGTCATAGGGTTAAGAATTAAAGGAAGGACCTAGAGGTGAATAACCTGGGTCTGACAGGTGGACACCTGAAAGATGCCTGCACACACCTAAAAGATGATCATGTTGAAGAGGGTTAGGCTCTTTATTTTCAGTGTCTGATTGGAGCATAGGACCCAATGGATAAAAGCTATAGAAACACAACCTTTACTTTTCTTTAAGGAAAACTATTCTTTTTTCTTGATTAACCTTTAAATTTATTGAAGTATAGTTGCCTTACAATATTATATTAGTTTCAAATGTACAACATGGTGGTTCAGTATTTTTATAGATTAAAATTTATCATAAAATATTGTCTATACTTCCCATGCTGCACAGTATATCATTGTAATGTTTATTTTATAACTGGTAGTTTCTCCCTCTTAATCCCCTTCATGTATATGGGGAGTTGAAGAAAAGTATTCTTAAAAGCATTGCTGTTAAGGATTTAATGGGTAGCTCAAGTGGATGGGGATTGGACACCCCCCGCCCCCAGCTCCGGCAGAAGCTGACAGTGTGAGCAGCCCTTTGCTGGGACATTCTTGGAGGAGATGTGTGTCCTACGGAAGGATATCCTGTTTCAGTGATTTTCAAACCGTAGCCTGGCGGGGCAAGAAAAACACGTGAAGAGGCAGACGTCTAGGTCTCCAGTTTTTGTTTGTGTGTGTGTTTGCATCTTTCCCATTACTTATGAATTTTCAGGGTAGTGTTTGTCAGTCACATTCTCTGGTCATCACTGAGGATTGTTGATTTTGTTTTGGGTTTCTTTTGGCTTTTGGTATCATTAGCAAATTGTAGATTGTGATGTGTTTGATGTATTTGATGCACTAAAGTCATTATTCTTTTTGATTCCCAAATGTCCCATCCTAGGCCAGTGAGAGGTCCTTCAGATTGTCTCCTGTGTCCTTTAGATGTGATACCATTAGTCTCTGTGCCTCTTTACTCTGGCACAAGATGTTCCAGGCTCATCAAATATGTTCCCTGCCTCAAAAATGGAATCAGCCATTTCTCCAAGGAGCCCTGGTTCTTTTTATACAGGAAGGGGTTTAGTGGGGCAGAACAGATCCATTTATATATGCTTTATATATAGGAGTTTGGGTAAGAATTCATTTGAAAATAAAGCAAAATTTTTGCTATAAAAAGGCTTAAAAAATAGTCGTCTAGATAATTTTTTAAATCCCCTCTTCTTTGAGAGCCTCCGGATACAACTAATTCCTAAAACAGGAATTCAGCATTTTGCTGGACACAGAATTCTTTGGACCTAGAAAGTCGGTTACAGGAGTTCCATCTAGCAATAGTTTACTATATAATAGTTGGAAAAAACTCTCAGTTGGTAAACAGATTTTTTTTTAAACATTGAAAAATGTGCAGCTTTGGGGCCAGGTTGAAACAGCTAATTTAGTTCTTTTGGTGAACACAGTTCAAGCTGCTTTTTAAAAAGCATTTTCATCATAAAATAATTCATACAAGCATAGACTTACATAAAATAATATCTGTGTAGCCAGAATCAATATTTTAATACTTTGCCTTATTTAATTTTTTTAAGTTATGAAACACAGTAGATGTATTTAGATCCTCAGGATATCCCTCCTGCATGCCTTCCCCAACTGAACAGTTAACCTTTATTGTCAATTATGTGCTTCTCATTCCTATGATAATTTTTTAACACTGATCTTACATATCTTACACACACATCTTCAGCTGTACTGGATGTTACAGAATTGTTTCAAAGCCAGTTATACCATTTTTCACTCCCACCAAAGGTGGATGAGTTCCACACAGTGACCTTCTTACCAATATTTGCTATTTTAATACTTTTAAAATATTGTCATTCTAATGCATATTAAATATTACATTAAGTGGAAGTTACCTGATTACTAGTGAGGTTGAGGACATTTTCATATATTTATTTTGCACTCAGATATGTTCATCTGTGAATATCTGGTTCATATCCTTTGCACGTTTTTCTGTTTGTTGTTTGTTTTATCTTACTGATTTGCAGATGTCCATACTGCAAGTTAATCATTTGCTGGTTATGTTTCCCAGTCGGTTACATTGGCAAATAGGATTGCTGTTGATTTTTTATATGACTGTTGGGTACCTAGAAAATGTTATCGTGTTTCCTATTATTTCTCACCATTATTTACACATTTTCTTATATTTGTTTTATGCTGACAGTTACATGATCTTCATTTAGGACACTTTTTGTCTATTTTCAATTCATGTAATTGCTCTTTGCAAAATTGTCTTATTGAACAGTCAAGAAACATAAGCCCAAAGTTGAAAATAGTTGGAAACAATAAGCACCCAAGCATAACAGACACATGCTTTTTTACCGTTTCCTTGATTTTTGCCATTTTATTATATTACCATAGTTCTTAAATTTTCTTTAAATTTACTCTGTTTATCCAATTAAACAGATATTTGATTTAAATTCTTCACCATTTATATTTATTACCTCTAGTTTATAAGTAAATATCTTTAGGTTACAAATTGACCACAAAGTACCACCTTAGATGTATGTTATATTATACTTTTATTGGCGTTCCATTCTACCTTGTTTGTGTGGTGATATATGCTACCTTGTTTTTGTGGTGGCATATGCTGTCTTGAGTCAAAATTTCTATATACATGAATGTGTTTATAGGGTCTGTTTTGATCTATTTGCCTATCTTGCAGCATGTCACACTGACTTATTTACTATAGCTTCACAACAAATTTTGATATCATGTAGGAAAATTCCCCTAAACTTGTTCATCCTCAAAACTGTGTTAACTGCTCATGGCTATTCTATATATATTTTAAAACCAGCAATATTAAATTCCACAGAGAAGTTGGCCTTGAACTTGATTTACAAACCAATTTGGAGCAAATGACATGTGTACGGTATTTCTTTCTATCCACAAATAGCATATATTTCTCAATTGATTTAGGCTTACTTTAATATTGTTTAGAAAATGTTACAATTAAATTTCCCAATAAACATCATGTATATCTTTTGTTAGGGTTGTTCTTTGGTTCTTATATTTTTTGATGATTTTATAAATAATATATACTATTTATATTTTACTTTTGAACTGTCTGTGGCTGGTGTTTATAATGTAACTGTATTTTGCTTATTGATAATATAGAAAGTCTGCTAAACATTCTTAATTCTAAAAGTGCATATAACCTAGGTGGTTTAGTTAGACAATCATATTATCTACATGTAAATGAGTTTGTTTCTTCATTTCTTCTTTTATAATACTATAACTTTTTTCACTGTCTAGGCTAAGACAAAAAGTTATATTGACTAAAAATTGTGATAACAGAAAAACATCTCTACATTCTGACTTTTAAGAAGATAGTTCTAACATTTCACCGTTAAATATTACCTGCTGTAGAGTTATGGTATATATTCTTTGTCAGTAAAGCAATTCTCTTTTATTCCTAAATTTTCAAGCGCTTTAAAAATCATGAAGTGTTCTGAATTTAACCAAAGGATATTTTGTTATCTGTGTAGATTATTATACTTTCTCTTTCTTCATTAGTTTGTCAATAGATATTTTAATATTAAGCCATCCTTCAATTCCTAGGAAATTTTTTTATTATTTTGATATGTTTATATCTATGATTGCAGTGAAATTCTTCTATATTGGCTCTTGTTTACTGTCTTGCTTACTGTTCTCTGAGAATCTTGGGTATGTCACTTTGCTGTCTTCTATTATTTTGGACAATTCTTAGCCTTAAGTCTTCAAATTTTTTTCCTGCTCTCTCTTTTCTCCTGGGAATTACTCATGTTTGACCATTTTATATTGCCCCATAGTTTTTGGATTCTCTTTTCTATTTTTTTAAATTTACTATTATTTTTCTCTTTGCATTTATGTTTCCATTGAACTATCTCCAAAATCTTCATGGAAGGAATATGCTTTGCAAGGATAAACTTCTTTGCTCGCTTGATGTTAGGCTTGGACATACACCTTACCTTGGTGATGGATTGCATGTGGAAGTGTTAGTTACCAGTTTTGAGCCTAGGCATTAGAGGCATATACTATTTCTGCTTGTCCACTTGAGGCTATGAAAAGAACATATCCTGGGAAGCCTGGTGTTGGATCTGACCCATGGTCTGGAGACAAGCCCATCTAAGCCCAACCTATATCAACTAAAACTCAACTGTCCTACATACGAGCTAGAAATGATGCTTGTTGCTGTATGGCACTAAAGTTTCTGGTGGTTTCCTAATAAGAAGTATGTTAAAATTATGAAGTGGTACACTGGATCATAGGCTTTGCATTTGTTTAACTTTAGTAGTTACTGCTAAAAGATTTTCCAAAGTTCTTATATAAATTTATACATCAACCAGCAGTGTAACTGCTTGACTTTTTTGCCAAAACTTGGAGTTGTTTAGTCTTTATGGTGACAAAAAAGACTACCTTTTTATTAAACACACAAAATACGAGAGTATTATGTAATTTTAAGTCAGTTTCTAAAATTTAATATATTCTAATAAAGTTGTAACAGCAGTAAATAAATATTTTGAAAATCAAGCTGGTATCACTCTATCTAGAAGAAAATTAAGTGAAAGTACTTTTCATCGTAGAAGAGGGACAACTGCTGATGTCCTAACTAATTCAAGAACAACTTATAAAATTTTCTAAAGTTGCTTCCAGAAAATCAGTGGCAATGGGTTGGGACACACCTACTTCAACAGGGTAGAGTCTATGTTATATGTTGGTTTTATTCATTGCAATTGAACTGCACCTGTACAGTGTGCCATTCTTGTCTTTAGCCTTAAAGGTAAAGAGAAAGTCTTTTGTTGCACCAGTTTGAAGTAACTCTGAAACAAGGCTCCCTTTATTATAGTATCCATTCACATTATAATATTCATTCACATGAAAGAGTTCGTAACTGCAGTAAAAAGACCAAAAGAATATAGGATTTCCTGGTCACCATTTTGGGTGGATTTGGTTACCTGTATAAAACGAGGGATAGGGACTTCCCTGGTGGCACAGCGGTTAAGAATCCGCCTGCCAATGCAGGGGACATGGGTTCGAGCCCTGGTCCGGGAAGATCCCACATGCCCGGGAGCAGCTAAGCCCGTGTGCCACAACCTCTGAACCTGCGCTCTAGAGCTGGCAAACCACAACTTCTGAAGCCCACGTGCCTAGAGCCCGTGCTCCGCAACAGGAGAAGCCACTGCGATGACAAGCCCGCGTGCCGCAACAGAGAGTAGCCCCAGCTCGCTGCAACTAGAGAAAGCCCGTGTGCAGCAACGAAGACCCAATGCAGCCAAAAATAAATAAATAAATAAATATTTTTAAAACAATGAGGGATAAATACTCAAAAGCATGATCTCTTTAACAAGATTTCTAGGTACATAAGAATGCAAAATATTCTAAAATATTCACTGATCACCAAGCATATAAAATTGACGTTAAACTTACGTTAACTAGATTCCTCCCACTTCTTCAGTGGTCCTATGAAGAGCTCCTTATCTGCTGCCAGGGGTGGGACCTTTGACCTAATGGAAAGGCAAGTACTTCTGGTAACAAGCTCCGATAGCCTTTACTAGGGTCCACCTTAAGAAGGGAAAAATCACTCAGGTAAAAATCTTTGGGGGACTTCGCTGGTGGCGCAGTGGTTGAGAGTCCGCCTGCCGGTGCAGGGGACGCGGGTTCGTGCCCCGGTCCGGGAAGATCCCACATGCCGCGGAGCGGCTGGGCCCGTGAGCCATGGCCGCTGAGCCTGCGCGTCACGGAGCCTGTGCTCCGCAACGGGAGAGGCCACACAGTGAGAGGCCCGCGTACCGCAAAAAAAACAAAAAACAAAAAACAAATCTTTGGGGTAAGTTTAGGTACCTAGTTACCACTGCATGCACTCGAATTAGATTGACTTCAGCTGTTCTTGGAAAGAATTCCAGTGCAGTCACTCAAGTTTTGGTTCTCTTTTACATAGCTGCATTCAGAGGCATGAAGCAATGTTTAGGGAAAAAGTGATACTTACACCTGAAATTTATATTTTTCCAAGTAACCTATTGGTATTATAGACGCAGGAAACCCTCAGGTGGTAAAGCTATATATGTTCATGGTAAGTGCTATGGACTAAATTGTGTCCTAGCTAAAACCTAAGTTAAAACTCTAACCCCCAATGTGACTGCACCTGGATACAGTCTCTAGGAGGTAATTAAGGTTAAATGAGATCATAAGGGTAGAGCCCTAATCTGATAGGACTGTGGCCTTATAAGAAGAAGAAGCAAAACAGAGAGAGCGAGCGCTCCTCCTCCAGTTGTCTCTTTTGCTTTCTCTGTATGAGGACTCAGGGAAAAGGCAGGCGTCTACAAACAAGAAAGTGAGTTCTCACCAGAAACCAAATTCTGCCAGACCTTCATGTTGGACTACGCAGCCTCCAGAACTGTGAGAAAAGAATTTTCTGTTTGAGCTACCTGGTTTATGGGATCTTGTTATAGCAGGCCAAGGTAATACAGTAAGTCTACAGTCCGGTGTTGATGTGTAGAGCAGTTTGGACAGGTAAAGATGAACAGTGTCATTCAGGAGGGGTTCCAGCCCATCGGCTTATCCTTGCACACCTAAACAAAGCAGTAGATCAGACGCACCATGCTGTTAACTTGTTGAAACTTGGACTCGATTCATCTGATTCAATTACAATCTAACTTTCTCATCTTGGTATTATATTCGCAGATTAGTTGGTACAGTTGGCGTTTTAACGGATACTGTTAATAGGTAGTCTGAATGTGAACTGTCTCTAGCAAGTTCCTTCTGGTGACTTTGTAAATTTCTCTTTGGCTTCATTAACAGTCATACTGCTCCAGTATTATTCTGTTTGCACTCTCACAGGGCCTTTCCCAGATGTACCATCTCCTGGGACCACTCCTCAGCTGACCCCAGGTCCCTCCCTGGCTTTAGGCCCCTTTTATGCCATTCTTGGAGAGCTCCAGGCACCGCAGGGTTATAGGAGGAGGGTCACTTTGGCAAAGACAGGTGCTCATGGAGCTGGGGTCAGAGAGGGGCATGCCTCCTTCCTGGAAGTTACTGGGAACCCCCAAACTAGTCCCTGCAGTGTGTCCTAAATGGTGGGGGAGGCGGGAGGGGACGGTGAGCTACTCATTCTTCCTCCCCAGGTCCAGGCAGACTGATGGCAAAGTCACCCACAGCTCACCTGCTGCCAGCCTCTGCCTGGGCACCACCGGTGTGGGGCCTGAAGGTGCAGGAGTTCCTAAGACTGTGCACCCTGGGGTCCGGCGCCCACCTTTTGGAGCCCAGGCAGCCAGTAGGCTCGTTCTGCACGGGGAAGCTGGAGGCCCAGGAGCGACGGCTGTGGCCTATGCAGCTGATTTTTAATTACACATACTGACACACTGCCAGTTTGGGCATTGTTTCTTGAATTCTGTGACTTGCTTCTGAATTCACATTCTTTTTCTAGCTGAAATCTCTCTCTTCTAATCATTATTTTCATGATAATCTGTGGTTAAGCTCTCTCGGTTTTTATCTGAAATCATGTTTCTCCCTGATTATTAAGGGTAAGACCATCTTGGTTGAAGTAATTTTGGTGTGCTATCCTGCCGGACCGTAAGGAGAGATTAACATCAGTTCTAATGATACATTTTTTAAACTGATTTAACAAAGGTACAAAGGACAGGCCTTAAAAAAGGTCAGTGTTTGAAACTGGTTGCTTTACTCATCCCAGAATTTTGAATCAAAAAAGGCTGTTCCAATCAGAAAAGGCTGCTCTAAGTATGTATATTAATTCAACAGATACTTCGTGGGAAATAATCATGCTTGACATAAAAAAGGGGAGAGAGTAAGACTATTCTGTGCTCAAGAAGAGTATATTATCTAGGGATAGGAAAGTATTGTAGAACAGGTGTCAGAACAGGTAGAGATAATCTACCGAGGATATTCAGCAAATCAGTGGTGTCAGGCAAACACTGCTTCTCCTGCTTACAGGGTATGAGATCTTAGACAAGTTACTTAACCTCGCTGAGATTCTGCTTTTTTTTCCATTTTTTTAAGTAATGGATGAACATATCATTCACTTGATAGGATTGATATGATCATTCAATTTAACGGGATGAAGTCCTTGGCTCGACATAGGTATTTGGCCAACAGCAGTTTTCTTGAGTGGGACATTCAACGGGCAGATGCTAAAATGGGAGGAAACCCAAAATGGAGATCTTGGCTTGAAATACACCAACACAGGTCACCAGCTGTTAAGGAGTGCTGCGTATTGAGAACAATTTTCCAGCACCGTTAGTATTAATCTTGCAAAGTTTTACCTATCAAGTAACCCCAAACTATATTTGCTTTAGTTCCTGTTTCCTTAATTACAGATACAGTTGATCTTCTTTGGGTTTTTGTTTGTTTAGGGTTTTTTGGTTTCACTTATTTGTTTTATTAAAGTATAGTTGATTTATAATATTATATGAGTTTCAGGTATATAATAGTGATTCAATATCTTTACAGATTATACTCCATTTAAAATTATTACAAATATGGCTATATTTCCCTGTGTTGTATATTTCTTTTATACATAGTAGTTTTTATCTCTTAAACCCATACCCCTATCTTGTCCCTCTTCCCACTGGTAACCACTAGTTATTTCTCTGTATCTGTGAGCCTGTTTCTGCTTCATTATATATATTCATTCGTTTTATTTTGTATATACCACATACATGTGATAACACACGGCATTTCACTAAGCATAATATTGTACTTTCTAGGTCCATACACATTGTTGCAAATGGCAGAATTTTATTCTTTATTGTGGCCAAGTAATATTCCTCTGTGTGTGTGTGTGTATACCATGTCTTCTTTATCCAGTCATCTGTTGATGGACACTCATGTTGCTTCTATATATGGCTATCATAAATAATGCTGCTGTGAACATTGGGTTGCCTGTATCTTTCAGAATTAGTGTCTCTTTATACACTAATTAGTGTATCTTTCAATCCCCTCACTTTCAGTCTGTGGGTGTCTTTAGCTCCGAAGTTTTTCTCTTACAAGCAGCGTATAGATGGGTCTTGATTTTTATCCAATCAGCCACCTTATGTTTTTTGATTTGAGCATTTAGTCCACTGACATATAAAATTATTATTGATAGGTATGTATTTATTGCCATTTTATTTCTTGTTTTCCTATTGTTTTTGTAGTTCTTCCCTGTTCTTTTTTGTTTATTCCATTGTCTTTTGATGACTTTCTTTAATGGTATGTCTTCCTTTCTCTCTAGTTTTTGTGTTTCTATTGTAGGTTTTTTATTTGTGGTTATCATGGGGTTCATATATGTTGACCTATATACCTACTTGTTTTAAACTGGTAGTCCTCTAAGTCCAAACGCATCCTAAAAGATCTTCATTTTTACACCTCTCTCCCACATTTTATCTTTTTGATGCCGTATTTTACATCTTAATGTTTGTCCCTTTACTGACTACTGTAGTTACAGTCAATTTTATGTCTTTTAATATTTGTACTAGCTTATTTAAATGGTTAATCCACAGCCTTTACTGTATTTTTGCCTTTATTAGTGGGATTTTTCCTTTCCTATAGATTCTTACTTCTTTTTACAGCCTTTACTTTTCCACTTAGAGAAGAACTTTTAACATTTCTTTTAGAGTCAGTTTAATAGTGGTGAACTCCCAGGTTTTGTTTATCTGAGAAGTTTTTTATCTCTTTTTCAATTCTAAATAATAATCTTGCTGGGTAGAGTATCCTAGGTTGCAGGTTTTTCCCTGTCAGCACTTTGAATATATTATACCACTCCCTTCAGGCCTTTAAAGTTTCTGCAGAAAAATTAGTCGATAGCATTATGAGGGTTCCCTTATGGATGACTCTGTCTCTTGCTGCTTTTAAAATTCTATCTTCAACTTTTGACATTTTAATTGCAATATTTTTTGGTGTGGTTATATTTGGGTTCATGTTGTTTGGACCCTCTGTGCTTCCTGTACCTGGATATCTGTTTCCCTCTTCAGGTTTGGGAATTTTCCAGCCATAATTTCATTAGATACATTTTTGACCCCCTTGTCTTTCTCTTCTCCTTCTGGGACCCCTATAATGTAAATGCTGGTATGCTTGCTATTGTCCCAGATATCCCTTCAACTGCTCTCATTTTTCAAAATTTGTTTTTGTTTGATGTTCCGACTAGATGATTTCTATTCAGTCTTCCAGAGCACTTGAGCATTCTTCTGTATCACCTAGTCTGCGTTAATTCCTTTGAGTGTGTTTTTCATTTCGGTTATTGTATTTTTCAGTTCTGAGTTATTCTTTTTTGTTATCTTGTTCCTTGTTAAAATTCTCACCGTGTTCATCTATTCTTTTCTTTCATTCAGTTAGCTTTCTTACTACTAAGGCTCTGAATTCTTTACCTGGTAAATTGATTATTTGTTTCATTTGGTTTATTTTTTAGGGGTTTTCTATTGCTCTTCAATTGAGACAGATTCCTCTGTCTTCTCATTTTGCTTAACTTTATCTCTAGGACATGAGGTGAAACAGTTTCCTATTGTGGTCCTGAAGGGATGTCCTTATGTGGGAGCCTCCCTATATAATCTGTGTGTGCACGGTGGCTTTGGTGGAAGAACTGGCCTTGAATGAACATAATTAAAATCTTTCCTCAATGTGTGCTGGCACCTGTCACCTTGGTAGAAGGTGGTGCTGAAAATGGAGGGGCTAGAGTCAGAGCCAGATGTGAGTCAGGGTTTCCCCTTTGGTCAGTAGCCATTATCACCCAGTGAGGGATGGGGACGGGTCCCATGTTGCTGGAGCAGAAGCCCTGAGGGTTGAGTCTGAGCTGGCTCTGTTCCCTTTAAGTGTGTGCTCTCCCCACCCCAGCATCTGCAACCTCACCCCAAATGGGAACAGTTCTGGAGGAACAGGAGTGGTGTGGGCACACATGGTGGGTTGGGGCATTGGCTGTGGCACTTCAGCTGGGGTCAGAGACCCAGACGGCTTTGGATGCGCTACTTGTGTAAGCACCAGTAACGGCTGCCCCCACCTTACTCAAGACGCCACTTCAGGTCTGAGCTTCCTTTGTCCCCCACAGCTGAGCTCTCCCTTCAGCCTTTGCTGTCCTCATCCCAGTGTGGAACTGTGCCACAGGGCATTGGGGCCTGTGTGGGCTCTTGGCATGGATCGGGATGGGCCTGTCGTGGTCCAGCCATAGACAGAGATCAAGGCTGCTTCTGATGTACTGCCTGTGTAAGTGCCAGTAATGCTGCCCCTGCCCCGCTCAGATGTGGCTTTGGGTCTGAGCCACCTTTGTGTCTCAAAGCTAAGCTTTCGCCTAGGAGGTGGCAGTCCTTGCCCCAGTGTGGAGCTGTGTTGTGAGGCAGGCGGGGCTGGAGTCATCACTCAGCTCAGGCTGGGGCATGTGCAGTGTCAGTCGGGGGAGGCCAGGCAGCCACTGGAGCGGCTCTCAGTCCACACTCTCCAGCCTGCCTCAGCAGCCAGCAAGCACGCACACTTCTCATGAGCAGAGCCCAGGCTTCCCACAGGCCTCCTGTTAGTCCGGTGGCCCTCCAACCAGCTAATGGGGCTCCTCTTCCCTGTGTTGGACCCAGGCCTGGGGAGCTCAAAATGTGGCTGGAACAGCTCCCTCCCCAGGGAGGGTCTCTGCCCGTGTCACAGCCCTTCTCAGTCCCCTCTCAGAGGCACAGTTCCAGAGCTGATCACTTCTGTTCCCTCCCTACCTGATTCTGTATGGATCTTTTTTTTTTAATGGCTCTTTCATTTATTTAAATATACTCCAGTCTCTCCTCTTATAATTAACTCTGCCAGGACCCCGCATGCCTCTTCTTTTTCTTTTAATTTATTTGTATGGATCTTTCTTACAGCCTTGGTGGTTTTGGAGCCTTTCTGCCAGTCTCCAGTTTTCAGTGAGAATTGTTCCACATTTAGATGTGTTGTAATGTGTTTGTGGGCGGGGGAGGGGACTCTGCCACCTTAATCTCTCTTCTTCCTCTTTCTACAGGTATATCCAACCTCTTTTTTTTTTCTTCTGGGAACTGCATTTTTCTTTTGTCTACTTTTTTTTCTAGTTTGGTGTTGGTCCTTTAATTTTTGATTTGTTACACTTAAATAAACTGTGTCTTAAGGGAATTAGCTTGAGCATGTCAGTAAAGGTAGATTATAGAAAGGCAGATAAAGGTAACTCAATAAATGTGGGTGAGTGATGTCATGCTAAATACAGTTTTTATAGATGAAGTTGCAAAGTTATTTAAAGAATTCACTGAATTTTCACACTGGTTAATTGGCTGGGATTTTAATCCAGGCCTGACTGACTAAAAATCCTATGCTTTGAAAGATTATACTTATTTTCCCATGTGTCAAGAGACAGACTGGCAGTGGTGTGTGTGTGTGTGTGTGTGTGTGTGTGTTTATGATCACTACAGCAATCTTGGAATTATCGTTCATGCAGGATTCATATTCTAGCCATTCATATATTAGTCATATGAATTTCAGCAAGATATTTAAACTTTGTAAGCACCACTTTCTTCACCTGTAAAAGGGGATATGGTAATAATTACTTACCGCTCAGTACCTAACTTTTCACAAATGTATGATTTTCATACAGATCAAATGTTGTAAAAATTACACGTGTCCTCACCTCATATGAAAATTAAATGAAAAGTGGCAGTCCCTAGGAGGTCATGAGGCCCATTCTTTTTTTTTCCTTTGCTTAGTTTGAGAGGCAATTCTTAAACATTAGTCAGATGACAGAGAAGAAGGTTTCCTTAGGCCCCCTCAAATCACACAGCAGCCCAATACAGTCTCCACCTAAAATATGGGTGGAATTTGCAAAAGTTTCTGGATGGATGTTCCTCCTGTGGAGAATTTATGACAACTTTTCCAAAACTTTCCCTCAATCTTTATTATATTCTGTTAATGAGTCAGTGGACTTTTGGCAGGAAGGACAAGTTTCCTTTGGTTCAAACCTTTCTATAGAGGGTTCTGATTAATCTATCTGATGGTCTAAAATCCAAATAACATATGCAATCTTTGGCTGAAAAAGCTCACCCGTGGTGTTATAACAATAATTCCTTCTCCTTGTTTTCATATATAACCTTTTGGAAATATTTCTGTTGGAGCCAACATTTCTATATTTTGGAAACTTGGCCTATGGACGGATGATGGCTCAAGTCTGCCGTTTATTTTCCTTTCAGGGTGTACTAGACCTGGAAGAATGGCTGTTAGACTATTTTTTTTTTTTAACATCTTTATTGGAGTATAATTGCTTTACAATGTTGTGTTAGTTTCTGCTTTATAACAAAGTGAATCAGCTATACATATACATATATCCCCATATCTCTTCCCTCTTCCCTCTTGCGTCTCCCTCCCTCCCACCCTCCCTATCCCACCCCTCTAGGTGGTCACAAAGCACAGAGCTGATCTCCCTGTGCTATGCGGCTGCTTCCCACTAGCTATCTATTTTACGTTTGGTAGTGTACATATGTCCATGCCGCTCTCTCACTTCGTCCCAGCTTACCCTTCCCCCCACCCCGTGTCCTCAAGTCCGTTCTCTATGTCTGCGTGTTAGCCTGTTTCTTAAAGAAAATTTTGTAGGACAACCCAGTGTAATGTGGGATAAAGCCCTTTTCTCTGTCCTCCATATCGGAGTGCATATTCATTTCAAGATGCTTTTCCTGACCCCCCAATTTAAAGTAGCTACACCCCCAGCATTCACTTCTGTAAAGGGCCAGAGAGTAAATATTTTAGGCTTTGCGGTCCATATGGTCCCTGTTGCAGCTACTGAACTGTGCCACTGCAGCATGAAATCAGCCACAGACAACATGTAAACAAATGAGCAGGGCTGTGAGCCAAAAAACTTTATTTATAGACACTGAAATTTGAATTTCCTATAATCTTCATGTGTCACACAATATGATTCTACTTTTGATATTTTTCCAACAATTGAAAAATTGTAAAAATCATTCTTAAATCACAGACCATATAAAACCAGGCAGTAGGCTATGATTGTGCCTGTGGACTGTAGTCTGACCTCTCGTTCTAAAACACTGCTTTGTTTAGGATTTTTTTTTACATCACTTGTTATTATTGAATCTATTTATGTACTTATATTGTCTCTGTACTATCTTGTGCTAGAGTCTAAGCTCTGTCTCTGTAAAAGAAGGGACTTTATGTCCTGTTCACCCCTGAGAATAGCATCACAGACACTCAGTAACTATGTATTGAATGTACAGATCTGCAGCTTTCTGCTAAAGCAGTCCTTCTAAATAAGTAATTCATTTAACATGTAGAGCACATTGAATTCTTTAAGTGGTTCATATTTTTTTTTCAAATTTCACATATCGTAGAGAATTTCATGGTGAAGAAACAGTACAGAAAAATGTTTTCAGGCTTTGGAGTTATGAAGCTCAGCCCATTCTATCAATTAGTGTTTGTGATATTGAGTAACTTATTAAACCTGTCTGTTTTCTCAACTATAAAAATGGAATAGTAATAGTAGCTGTTTTGTAAGACTTATGGTGGGGTCTCTTCTTGATCTTCCATTTTCCTCCCCAAGCCCACTCCCCACCCTTCTCCACCCTGTTCTGTGCCCTGGTAGGTCAACGTGTAAGGACCACATCAGTGGTATGCCTTGTCCTCTGGATTCAAGTTGGGTTTTGCCATTGCGGGGGGAGGGAGAAGAATGAGGTAAGAAGTATTTATTCTCTTAACTTGCTCCTAAGTTTCAAGACTGGCTATGTTCCTGGAAGAAAAGTGTCAGCTCACAAAATCACGAATTTATAGATGTGCTGTAATATACCTAATGAGTGTAAGAACAACTGTGCAACTATCTCCAGGGTACAGCACTATCCTCCATGGTCTCTCTATACCTGCAACGTTAAAAATAGTCCTTTATTCAAGTCTCAAATGATCCTAAATTCCTTCTGGGACCCTGAACTGACCTTAGAAGTTTAAAGAGAAAGTTCTTGAGAATAAATGGTAGCTCAAATTGAAACTACTCTTAGAAATCTGGTTTTGCTGTCTTTGAAATTATGTTAAAATACTGAATGATTCCTCTTGATTCGTGTTCCTCTACAGAGTTATGAACTAAGGGGTGTCTACAAGGTACATCCCTGCTTCGCTGAAACATTTTTTTTCTCACAAGATACTTAACATCAGGAAAATTTAGATCAAGATATGCACTTTCAAATTCTCTTGAAAAGGTCACACTTTCTGACTACACCAGGCTGGCCCACTTCATGGCCATGATAAACTGGAGCTGAGTAGCATTTAACCATTCCCAGGGGCTTTGAACTTGGCAGGCAACTTTGTCCCCACCACTCCCTACTGTGCAGTACTCCTAGTTCTGTGGTTTTTGTTAGCTACCTAGCCCCTGTGAACGTTTTCTTAGAGAATAAGAGGCAAAGTCATCAGCCCCCAGGGAGGCTGGGGGAAAAGGGAATAAGGAGCAAAATGGTGCATACAGCCATCTAGGAGAATAGGAGAGTGACAAGACTTGGATGGAGTAGGATTGCAAGATGGAGAAAAAAAGGTCCTCTTGGAATTCTGGGTTATAATTGGAAATTGTGATCCATGAGCGGGGCTATGTGTATTTATGCCACCCCTTTTGCTTTTCTGGGTAGATGTGGAAGAGACAGCAGGTTGGGCTTGACCAGGCTAGGGTTTTGCCCAGAGAGCAAGAGAGGCCAGAAAGATGAGACTCTTTGTAAGGGAAGGAATATAATGGTGGGTCATGGAATCTGGGGTGGTTAAAGAGGGAATGTGGACATGAAGGGGTGATGGACACTGAAAAAAAGGTGCCTTGTGGTTAAGAACATTCCCTGTGTACAGTGGAGCCAGACTGCATGGACTCAAATCTTATCTTTATACTAGCTGGGTAAATGTATACACTCTGTTACATATAATATATATAAAGTATAGAGTATCGCTATATAATATATATTGTATATACTTTATATACGTAAAGCGTTTAGAACACTGCCTGGCTCATGGTAAGTGCTATGCAGTGCTACAAGAATATTTTTCATGCCCTACATGGAATTCGATTTTAAAAATAAACCTTTAGGGCTTCCCTGGTGGCGCAGTGGTTGAGAGTCCGCCTGCCGATGCAGGGGACACGGGTTCGTGCCCCGGTCCAGGAAGATCCCACATGCCGCGGAGCGGCTGGGCCCGTGAGCCATGGCCGCTGAGCCTGCGCGTCCGGAGCCTGTGCTCCGCAACGGGAGAGGCCACGACAGTGAGAGGCCCTCGTACCGCAAAAAAAACAAAAACAAACCTTTAACTTACATTTTTAATTAATATATTTATTGAATGTCTATAATGTAAAAAGAACATTAAGAGGTATTCTCTGGGGGCCGGAGAGATAAGTCGGCTATGAAGCTGATCAGAGATTCACAGAGCATCTTTAGGGCATATAAAGGGATAAGCCCCATAAAAGAAAACCCGGAGAAGGCTCTATATGGGGGGGTTGGGGGGTGTTCCTTACTGACATGCTCAGGTTTGGACACACAGCAGGAAAAATCAAGTGGCTACTATGTGAAATTCATCAGTAGGTGCTGAGCCTGGGATTTCATGGATTTTTCTAACATTGCCTTTGAAGCAGAGATGGGAATTTCCCCAAAGGCTTATTGATAGAATTTCTAATAGTGTGCCAGTCTAAGTTGGGAGATATTTTTGAGCAGGTGGAACTTTTTTTTACTAAGTAGTTTTTGTTTTGAAGAAAAAAAACTATAGGGCATGTGTGGTGGCAAACATGTCAAGCAATAAAAATGACTGTAGAGTGATGATGGACTTTGCATCCAACACTCAGCCCCTTTCTAGAGCAATGATAGTTACCAGTTGTTTGTGTCTATCAAAAGATATTCTTTTCAATAGGATTATGTATATTTATACACTTTTTTTTTTCTTTACGTCCAATGAAACACACTGCCCTGAATCTTGTGATTTTTCAGTAGTGGGGATTATTCCAAATATGTCCGAAGTTGTCCGCATTATAGATGTGCTGTCTATAAAGCATTTCATCCATCCCCCATTGGCATACATTCACCTACCTTCTAAATGTTTGCTCTTAAAACCGACACGGCCACAAAAGTCATGGTATATAATTCTTTTGTACACGTGCTGGTTGCCTGAAGGATGAAAGCAAAATTGTTAGATGATGTATGCACTTCAAAAGAAATTGTTTTTAGGATATTCGGAAATGCTGCCAAATTGCCCACCAATAAGATTATGTTAATTAATGCTCCCACCAAGTGTGGGAGAGAGGATGGTTGTTTAACATAGTCTCATCAGCGCCAGAAATATTTCATTATGTCCACTCTATAAACATTCTTTTTGTTTTATTATAGTTCTCTAATTTTGAGGGAAGTTAAACAGCTTTATGTTAAAAGAATTTGTGTTTATTTTTCTATTGAACATTTGTGCCTTTGTTCATATTTATATTGAGCTATAGTGTCTTTTGTTAATTGATTTGTAAGAAAATTTTATTTAAGAACCTTATTCATATTCATCTATCATAATTGCTGCATATATTTCCCAAGTTGTTTATATTGTACTGATTTTATTTATAGTATTTTTCACAAGTAGAAATTTAAATTTTTATGAAGTTATATTCAATGTTATGTGAGTTCTGAATTATATACCTTGCTTAGAAGAAGGTGACTGCTGCAAGTGTACAAGAAAAAAATCTATTTTCATCTTAATTTTGAATTTTCATCCATCTAGATCAAAATTTTTGTATGTGATACATTAGTATCACTAATTAAATTAGTGGTAAATTTGTATAAGTGATAAATTTTGGGTTTTTCAAATTTAATTTTTATTTAATATTAGAGCACAGTTGATTTACAATGTGTTAGTTTAGGTGTACAGCAAAGTGATTCAGTTATATATACACATATATCCATTCTTTTTCCAATTCTTTTCCCACATAGGTTATTATAGAATATTGAATAGAGTTCCCTGTGCTATATTGTAGGTCCCTGTTGATTATTTTATATATAGCAGTGTGTATGTTAATCCCAACCTTCTAATTTATCCCTCCCCCCACTTTTCCCCTTTGGTAACCATAAGTTTGTTTTCAAAGTCAGAGTCTGTTTCTGTTTTGTAAATGAGTTCATTTATATCACTTTTTTTAGATTCCACATATAAGTGATATCATATGATATTTGTCTTTCTCTGTCTGAATTACTTCACTTAGTGTGATAATCTCTAGGTCCATCCATGTTGCTGCAAATGGCATTATTTCGTTCTTTTTGATGGCCAAGTAATATTCCATTGTATATATGTATCATATCTTCTTTATCCATTCCTCTGTCAGTGGACATTTAGGTTGCTTCCAGGTCTTGGCTATGGTAAATAGTGCTGAAATGAACATTGGGGTGCATGTATCTTTTCAAATTATGGTTTTCTCTGGACATATGCCCAGGAGTAGTATTGCTGGATCACATGGTAGTTCTCTTTTTAGTTTTTTAAGAAACTTCCATACTGTTCTTCATAATGGCTGTACCAAGTTATATTCCTACCAGCAGTGTAGGAGGGTTCTCTTTTCTCCATACCCTCTCCAGCATTCATTTTTTGTAGACTTTTTGATGATGGCCATTCTGACCCGTGTGAGGTGATACTTCATTGTAGTTTTGATTTGCATTTCAATGATAATTAGTGATGTTGAGCATCTTTTCATGTGCTTTTGGCCATCTGTATGTCTTCTTTGGAGAAATGTCTATTTAGATCTTCTGCCCATTTTTTGATTGGGATTACTTTTTATTTTTTTCTATATAGAACTGCATGAGCTGTTTGTATATTTTGGAGACTAATCCCTTGTTGGTTGCTTCATTTGCAAATATTTTCTCTCATTCTGTGGGTCATCTTTTCATTTTGTTGATGGTTTCCTTTGCTGTGCAGAACTTTTAAGTTTAATTAGGTCCATTTGTTTATTGTTGTTTTTATTTTCATTAGGAGGTGGATTCAGAAAGATACTGCTGTGATTTATGTCAGAGAATGTTCTACCGGTTTTCCTCTAAAATTTTATACTGTCCACTCTTACATTTAGGTCTTTAATCCATTCTGAGTTTATTTTTGTGTATAGTATTAGAGAATGCTCTAGTTTCATTCTTCTATGTGTAGCTGTCCAGTTTTCCCAGCACCACTTATTGAAGAGACTGTCTATTCTCCATTGTATATTCTTGCCTCCTTTGTCATAAATTAGTTGACCACAGGTGTGTGGGTTTATCTCTGGGCTTTCTATCCTGTTCCATTGATCTATATTTCTGTTTTTGTGCCAGTACCACCCTATTTTGATTACTGTAGCTTCATAGTATAGTCTGAAGTCAGGGAGCCTGATTCCTCCAGTTCCATTTATCTTTCTCAGAAAAGTGATAAATTTTGTATGTGATAATTTATTCTTTTCTTAGTAGGTTGTCCCACCATCATTTATTGATTATTCTGCCTTTAACACAGATTTGATTTAGATTATCATAATCTAAATATCCACATTATTTGAGTCTCAGTCAAGACTCTGCTTCTTTCCTTTATTTCTATACAATGCACAAGTACCAAACTTTTATTTATGGAAGTTTTATAATGTGTAAAAATGTAGTTTGTTCCCTTTTTATAAAAACAATTCTATTGGTAATTTTATTGGGATCACATACAATTTATAGATTAACACAGGGTAAATTAGCATCTTCACAATATTGCATTACCTTAAATAGAACTGGGCATTAATCCCCATTAATTAAATTGTATTTTATGTTTCTTGGACCACTTTAAAGTTTTTTCAAGTTCTGTGTCCTATTAGAGCATTTTAAAGTTTATTCATATAAATCTAGCACATTTCTACTTACCTCTATTTCTGGGCATTTGTTTTGTAATTTTCATTTAACTGAATTTCGTTAAGTACATCCTATTTTCTAGAATATTATGCTTCTTAGTCAAGATTTCAAATTAATTTGCAAAAGATTAAGCAAAGTGATCCTCATCTCCTCAGTATACATGGTTGTTTATTCTAGTGTCTTATTCTTATATTTCTGTCTTCTTCTTTGACTCAGTATTATATCTATCTCAATATATTTTTCAAAGACTTGATAATTTCTCTTTTTCTGAGTTCTAGCATACATGTTTCAAGCAGGTAGCTGTATTGGTAATAATTCATATAATCTGTCATTCATCTTATGTTCATTTACCACTTATGATGTCCTGAGCACTAAGCACATGTTGTAGAATACAACAAGGCATCCAACGTTCCCTTCACCATCAAAGACTTTGGCCCCATGGACCATACACGACTAGTTAAAGCATAAGAGCAGCATCAACCTGGAAATTGATGAGAAAATGGAGAGACTTAATGTCTCTCAACTAGAAAGTAGCAGAGCAGTTTCTTAAACATGGGTCTATGGGACATCAAGATAAATCCTATGTATTTAGTGAAGTATTTAAAAATATATTTTTAGACATATTCCTTATGAGATCTACTTTCTGAATCTGTAGATATCTGAGAATGTCTTCCTGTTGCTTTAACACACACACATTCTCTCTACCATATTGGTTTGATAATAGTTTTTGAATCATAAAGTTCATTCTTCATGATTCCATGATTTTCTGGAAGTCCTAGTCAGGCTTACTTATGTTCCTCTGGAGAAAAACTGTTTCTTCCTGACTCACTACTCACTACATTAGACACTAAGAATTATTTTCATTATCTTTACCATTCTAAAATTTCACAAAATATGTTCAGTATCTAGATTCTTAATTGTATATAGAATATGGTATATGGTGATATTTCAGTCTCTATATTCTGGGTTTTTTTTTTTCAACTCAGGAAATTATATTTATGTCTTTGATTTTTCCTTGTTGTTTTTTTTGGTTGTTGATGTTTCTTGCTCTGGAGGTAGAAAAGACTAGGTCATTGAAAGTGCTCCCCTGCTTTACAGAAGTAGGTCCTGGATAAACCATCATTTCTAAGTCATTGCTGAATTCACAGAAGATTAGCAAAATGATCAGAGGACTTGGAATATCAGTACACTATAAGGAAGAGCTAAAGATTCCATTGTCCTAGGGGTAAATTCTGATATCACCACTTCAGAATTCAGGATACCGTAAAGAGAATAGATGGTTAAAGATGAGAGACGTGAAGAATCTAGTACAAAGATCTAAAATGCATATAACAAGAGTCACAATCTGACTAGACATCTAGCTTAATAAGCTGTTTATACTTGTGGCTTAAAAGAATCAAAAACATGTATTTGCTTACGAATCTGCACTTTAGGCAGGGATCAGCAGGGATGGCTTCTTTGTACTCTTCAGCATCATGGCTTCTTTGTACTCTTCAGCATCAGCTAGAACAGCTAACCTGGGGGCTGACAATCCCATTTTCAGGATGGCTCACTCACACAGATGGTAAGCTGGGTTTGACTGCTACTAGGGAGTTCAGCTGTGCCTGTGATCAGTAATCCTAGGTTTTTCTCTGTGTGAAAAAAAAAAATCCTAGCTTTTTTTCAGTCAGCTTGACATTCCCAATTAATTAGGATCCCTTACAACATAGTGGCTGTGTTCTAAGAGAATAAGAGTGTATGGCATTGTAGTGATCTAACTTCAGAAATCACATAGCAACAATTCCACCATATTCTATTGGTCTAAGCCTGCATTTTCCAGTGCAATAGCCACTAAACACATGTCGACTTATCTTTAATTAAGATTAAAATTCAGTTCTACAGTCATCCTAGCTACATTTCAAGTATCCAGTGTGGCTAGAGTTATTGTATTAGACAACACAGATAGAACATTCTGCAAATGTTCTGTTGAACAGTCCTTGTCTAGGAAGCCACTGAGGTCCATTCAGGTTCAAGGGGAAGGAGCTAGAATCCACTGCTTGCTGGAGAAAGCATTCAAGGTTATAGTAGAAAAAGAAGCATGTGGGATGGGAGATATTGTTATGCCTGTCCTTGTGAAATATGAATTGATGCAGCAAATTCTATTACAAAAAATGATGTAGAGAAAAACTATCAACTGGTAATGTGTAATATAGCTTAATATATGCATATCCTATGACCCAGCAATTCTACTCCTAGGTATATATGAAATAGATGTTGGACGTGCACACAAAAGACAGGAACAAGAGTAATAACATTACGTTTTATAAAAGCCCCAAAATGGAAACCATCCAAATATCCATCAGTAGACAAATGTTCAAGTAATGACTTAAATCTTGGATCTGACTATGTTTTCTGTGAAAGTTGGAAAACCTCTCCAAACTTCACTTTTAAGGTGATTCTATCCATGGGATTGTTGTGAAAATTAACCAAGATCACACATGCAAAAGCATACAGAGTATGGTCATCACTCAACAAGTTCTCCTCTTTGTAACACCAGGGACTACCATAGTCACTTGGTAGGCACAAGGTCTTTATAAACATTGTGGAACTAATGAATTCATGTAATAATCCAATTTATCCATCTGAATGTTTGACTGCCTACAGCTCATAGAGGTGGATTCTCAGAAGTAGTGTTAGAAGAGACTCCCCTTTGAGGTCGATGACTAGCTGTCATGAGTATTCAATATTTGTGAATGGGTGGATGGATGAATCCTGCCCTTTCCATCACCTGTACGTAGAAATCTAACACAACTCAAGTTATTGAGATTCTATCCTATGTTTAAAAATCCCACCACTCCCCACAGGAACTCTTCTTAATTACTGAGCCCATACTTGGCAAGATAATAATGGAATCTTAGAAAAGTAAAAAGAGGAAGAATGGTTAGGGATCTAATAGCATACAGTGGCCTCTACCTCTGGTCTGGGAATTGGAGCTGGAAATCTCTTGAGAAAATGACACCCACATGGAATTCCAGCGCTTCAGGTTTCAGCAAGGGAGGGAGACCACAAGTATGACCTTCCTGTTGGTATTTGGGAACCTCCACTTCAGGTCCAAACCAGAAACAGGAAGCTTAGTGCTTGCTAAGCAAGAAAAGGGAATTGACTAGAAAACATTCCAGCTTGAGCCTGGCGTTGGAATAGTTCTTCCTTTGTCTAGGATATTTCTTTCATTCCTGCTAATGGTCCCAACCTGCTGAAAGGGAAACATTCCTTTCAATAGCATGTAGCAAAAATGTCTCAAACACTTACTCTGTGTTGCAATCTGAACCCAGGTATGTCTGTCTAATTGTAAGGTCTATTCTCTTTCTGTATAAGCATTGGTTTTTATTTGGTCTTAGAGAGATAGATGAGACACTGAAGATGGAGGGTAAGATAAATACAAATTAAAAAGATAACAGTTCAAAGGTGAAAGGATTTGGCACCTTCGGGTTCAGAAAAAGTGGTCTTGGATATTTTTTTAAACGTCTTTCCCATTTCAGTTAACTTCACACCTGAACTGCCCATGAAGGACAGAAATGGACATCCCAAGCAAAGAAAATAGTTTGAGCAAAGACATGAAGGGGTGAACAAATGAGATATTTTGTAGGGAAGGTAAATCGTACCTTTGTTCAGGGCCCAAGGGCATATTGAAGGAATAGGAGCAAGGTTAAAAAAATACAAAAATTTATTAAACACCTACTTATGGCCTAAAACCTATGCTAAGCTCCTCACTTGTGTTATTCATGTTCCTTAATTAGGGGAGATTAAGGTAATTGCACAGGATCAAACAAAAGCCATGAAGCTAGAATTCAAAATCTGTTCTGACCTTTTCCGAGGACAGTACATTTTGTATGAAGAAAGGTAAAGCTTAGGGCACTTTAGGGTAGACAAAGAAGATGTCTTAAGTGCAAAGCTAAGCATCTAACTTTAACTGGTGAGGGAAGTGTGAAGCATGATTCCAACATGGTGGAGTCTGACTATATGCTGACAGTTGTCAGTGGGGTGAGCAGGCTGGGGAGTGAGTTACACACAGGGCCTCAGATCCTGGGAAAGCTGGTTCATTCGTTTGCAAAATGCTCAGCAACGCTGTATGTGTGCTGGCTCTGGTTTTCATTATTTGCATCAGAAAATTGGAGTGGAGGCCTGGACAGGGTCACCACTGGAATCAGAACCAGAACTGGAATGAACTCACAGGGCACTTGGATTCTAATTATGTTCATGTCACCACCTGCTACTCTACCTAGCCTTCTAACCTAACCCCACTATTTCTTTTCTGTGTGATCTTGGAAAATTTGAAAGCAGATTGATTTATTGTTTTCATCTGGAAGAATTTTCCTATTTGGATACAGATATTTTAAAAATTCCTCCTAGCATTTCTATATTCCATATAATCTGCACACTCTATACACTTGTCTAGAAGCCGAAACAAGGCAAATATTCACTGTCTTCTCACCCCTGGATCTCCATAGCATTTCATCCTATTTTCATGAACCTTAGTGCAAGCTGCCTTTAATGAATAAGATATCCTTGAAGGCAGAAATTGTCCTTTATATTTTAAAGCCCTGAAAATATCACATCTATTTTAGGTTGCTTCTGACTTTCAGTATTATAAATATTGAGATATACATGTTTGTACCTACATCTGTATGCATATCTGTGACTTTCTATTTCCCTAGAAGTGGAAATTCCATTACCTAATGTTTTAAGTCTTTAAAATATTTATCCAAAGTATCCTTGAAGTTTCCATTTTTACCCCCCAACAAATTAAAATACACTCCTATACTCTAGAAAGTGGGTTAGAAAGGCATTGCTTTAAAATTTGACAGAGGAAGGTACAACAGTTCACAAGGTGAATGACTTACTGCGCCAGCAATATGCACATTGTTCTCAAATCCATCCCTTGGCTCCACCCACTGCTCTGTAGCACTGGGGATTACATTTTTGAGGTGCCCTTGTCAACTGGCTTCCAGGTAGATGTGGCCATTGGGTGACACTGGTGGAAAAATGAAAAGGTGGCAGTGGGGAGAAGGCAGGGATTTTCTCCCCTCTTGCTATGTTTCAGGCAGTGATTCTGATGGTATATTATAGCTACATCTCCTCTGAAGTTAGTTCCAAATGCTTTCCAGACAGACCCTTCCTCTTGGGTTCAGTCTCCTACATGGTAGCCCCACCATAGTTGAGCTCCTGCCTGACTGCTTCACCTTCTGTGCTCTGATATACCAGCATCTCCCTGTGCCCTCCAAGCCCCTTGTTGCCAGTAGCCTTGTGCTGCTACTACTCTTTGGCTGTCTCACCATCTCCTGTTTGTCTTAACAACTTCTCCATACCTGTGTATTAAATTGCCTCTATTTATCTTCCTAGTGTGGACAGTTTTCCCAATGTTCCCTGGGCCGATATACTTACCAAAATATGCTTGTCTATAAATGGTGATAAGAGAAGCAGAATCCAGACCTGCTCATTGAAATCTGGTTCTCCTTCTGCTAGATCATACAAGCAGTATTGGTATTTAAAAGAGGGCTTTAAGTAAATGGTGTAGATGACTGCTATAGAAGGCCAGGGCAGGAGGTTATGGTAATGGTCTGAACTGGTCATAGATAGCTTAATGGAAAAGGTGTCAGCTAAACAATGTCTCAAGTCTCAAGAGTGTGTCTAAAAGCAGAGCATTCTTGGGCAGTTAAAAATACCATCATAACTAGTGCTGCTGGGACAGGAATAAAGACACAGACCTAGAGAATGGACTTGAGGACACAGGGAAGGGGAAGGGTAAGCTGGGACGAAGTGAGAGAGTGGCATGGACATATCTACACTACCAAATGTAAAATTGATAGCTAGTGGGAAGCAGCTGCATAGCCCAGGGAGACCAGCTCGGTGCTTTGCGACCACCTAGAGGGGTGGGATAGGGAGGGTGGGAGGGAGTCGCAAGAGGGAGGAGATATGGGGATATATGTATACGTATAGCTGATTCACTTTGTTATACAGCAGAAACTAACACACCATTGTAAAGCAATTAGACTCCAATGAAGATGTTAAAAAACAACAACAACAAAAAACTAGTGCTGCTGGATGGCCCCAATCCAATTCTGACCTACATCCTCTTTTTACCATCCCTAGGACATTTGTTTTTAATGTGAGAAAATATTTTGAAAGACTTTTTAAAATTTGAAATTGCAAAGTATATAAGATGAGAGTATTTCTGATGTTATCTTTAACCTTACTTTACTATTAACCTTACTTTACTATTAGTGATGCTTTGATTTTTCAGTTACCTAAAGAGAGAGCACAATCTCTTACTAGACATTTTTACAATCTCTAAACATTGTAATCCAGTCTTGGGTATGGATGAAAGAAATGAACAATCACAGAATATCTACTATGTAAGACTTAGAGCTTTCTGAATCAACAATCAATAAAGTCTTTATAAGAATACCGTACCTGATTGTGTCTGCTTAGGTATTCATTTCACAAGCCCCTCCCTTTCCTAGCTGGAGCATTTCTGTTCTCCCATAACAACCTTTTAATTCTCTGTCCCCAGTTTCTATTCAAAGGATCTTGTTAGGCATTTTTTTTTTTTAACAGTGACTTCTACTTCATGTAAAATGAACATTCCATAATAGAACTCCAGTGACCTTTACAAGGTTCATCTCTACCAAAAAAAACTATAACTATGGTTTTTTGTGTATCTTCCTCCTTGATCTACATTTAGACAGTAATTGGTTCTAGCTTTCAGATGCTTTCGTTCTCTTTCAGAACAGTAAAAAGTGACTAGCCTAAAAATCTAATTGACGGAAACGATCAGTGTTACCACAGTTCACTACACTCAGAAAGCTGCTCTGAGTGGCAACTCGAAAGAGCTGTCCTTTGAAATTGTCATTTTACAAGACTTCTAAGTTACAGTCGGGCCATAAATACAACAGTTTAAACTACGGCATCTGAGAAATTATATAGGTGAAAAATTACAAGGATATGATCTTTCCACTCAGGCATGTAAAGATTTAATCTCCCAGATTAAAAACCCAGAACACAGTGATTGTGCCAAGATAACAGCTGGGAGGATGCTTCAGGACTGGGTTCCCAGGGTATTTTCAGGGGACCAGATCTGTAGTCTACAGAGGCAGGTGCTACACAGGGGGAGCCCAGAAGCCCTTTCACCATATCGGGCCAGCTTTGAGCTTATCTGTGGCATCTTGCATTCAAGGAGCGGTTCCCCATCGTCTGCTAAAGAGAAGGGAGATGAACCACCCACATGGGAACCATACTGCGTATTGACAGGAGAAAAAAGTCATGAAAGAGAAAGGCTAGGAGGCTTAGCTATATAAAAGAGGCATCTATTCTATTAACATGACAGTAGTGGAAGATACTAAAATACCAATTGTTTTGATTTCTGTCCATTAGCTAGATAGGCAGTGTTCTTCCCAGTTGGTCTCTGGAATCTCTCTTGATCCTATTCCCTTATGCATGTCCATTACCACTGCCCTTCTTTAAGTCCTCATCATTCAGACTATACCAGGGGCTTCTTCTCAGCAGGTGTCTCAAAACCATTGTTTCTTCCTTCTAATCCAGCCTTACTATTGCAATCAGAGTGGTCCCTCTGAAACAGAAATATACGGCCATTAAAGAATGGCCACATGTTGCCCTTAAGGTCCAGTCTAACATCCTAAACCTATAATTAAGTCTTCTATGAAATGGCTTCTGCTGACATCATCGGCCTAAGCTTCTGCTGACATCACTGGCCAACACTCTGCCCCAGATGCCTTATACTCCAGTCACACAATACACATAGCTCTTTCTTTGCCTGTGTCCACATCTGCTTTGGAGACTTCTCTAATGAAGCCTTTAAGATGAAATAACAGTCATTACAGACTTCTTACATGGCATTTCCTGGGTCCATAGGCACAGGTCCTAAACAAGGCAGGCAGAAGCTATATTACCTTTTATGATCCAGCTTGTAAGTCTCATAGCATCACTTATGTAGCATTCTGTTAGTTGAAGTATTCACAAAGGTCTGTCCAGTTTCAAGGGGAGGGAACACAAATACTACTTCTTGATGGGGGTTAAGGGAGGGGGCATGATTCTGGAAGAGCATCAGAGACAAGAAGCATCATTGAAGCCTTTTTTGTAAAACACAATTTGCTGCAGAGAGGGAGTACAGATTACTCTTTTAAGAAGTTTGCCTAAGAAAAGGATAGAAAGATAAGAGAACAAAGCAGGATCAAAGTAAATTTTTCTTTGACCTGGACATGAAAATGTACCACTGGCAAGTGGAGTAGTTTGGAAACAAACCTGACAGTCTGATTAAGAATCTGCACTTTTTTTTTTTTTAAAAGACTTTGTACTTTTAACCACCTTGCAGAAGAGTAAGGGTCACCAGACTATAGCCCACTGCCTGTTTTCGTAAGTCTGCAAACTAAGAATAGATTTTTCTATCATTTTTATTGGAATATAGTTGATTTACAATGTTGCGTTAGTTTCAGGTGTACAGCAAAGTGAATCAGTTATACATATACATATATCCACTCTTTTTTTAGATTCTTTCCCCATATAGCTCATTACAGAATATTGAGTAGAGTTCCCTGTGCTATAAAGTAGGTCCTTATTAGTCATCTATTTTATATATAGTAGTGTGTGTATGTCAATCCCAACCTCCCAGTTTAGCCCTCTCCCATCCCCTTATCCCCCGGTAACCATAAGATTGTTTTCTATATCTGTAACTCTATTCCTATTTTGTAAATAAGTTCATTTGTACCATTTTTTTAGATTCCATGTATAAGCGATATCATATGATATTTGTCTTTCTCTGTTTGCCTTACTTCACTCAGTATGACACTTTCTAGATCCATTCATGTTGCTGCACATGGCATTATCTTGTTCTTTTTTATGGCTGAGTAATATTCCATTGTGTGTGTGTGTGCGTGTGTGTATACCACATCTTTATCCATTCCTCTGTTGATGGACATTTAGAATGGCTGAAAAAGTATCAAAAGAATCAGATTTGACACATGAAAATTCACGTTTCAGCATCCATAAATAAACGTTAGTGAACAGAGGCATGCTCCTTCATTTATCCATTGTTTATGGCAGCTTTCATGCTGCAGTGGTGGAGTTGAGTGGCTGCAACAGACCGTATGGCCCACAAAGCATAAAATGTTTACTATCTCACTCTTCATAGATGGTTTTGACCAAACCCTGGTGTAATATCTCCCAACAGACCCATTTGTGCCTTTATATACAAGGACAACATGGGTTTCTTAAAAGCGGAGTGTCCCATACATGCATGGCATGGTAAATACCCCAAGATTTCATGACTTCCTCACTGGCTTTCTATAGGGATAGGAAAAGAGTGTCTAAGTGTTTACCTTTATTCCTGGTCAATATTGACTTGTGTTTTATTATTTAGATAGCATTTTACTCATATGTTTTTGCATGTTGTGGCTACTTCTCATTTGTTTTTCTGATCTTAAGTATCACTTGCTCAGAGAAGTCTTCCCTTATGAACCTGTTTCAAGCAAGTCCACCCCTGCCCACTTATTCCCAAACACTGCATCTTGAATGTTCCCTTCCTATTAATCACTGCATCTGTCATTATTCCATTACTTTGCTTATCTGTTTCACGATCGGCCTCTCTAATGCCATAGTATCTATTCTGTGGCCACAGGGACCCCACCCATCCTTGTACTCCCATAGGCAATGTTTACCTTATATTTCACCCATCTGGCATGCTGCCAGCTCAATGAATACATTTATGAATGAATGAACATTTTTCCACGTTTACTTTATCTACCAAAAATAGAAGGGGACTTGGATTTCAGCATAACCTGAAGCAAGTATCTCTCAATCTCTATTTCACAGAAGACAGTGATTTTTAAAGGAGGTTAAATAGTCTATGGACCCTGCAGTTGGGATTTGTGGAACAGAGAAAAATCAGGGCATTTCCGAAGCTGGCAGGAGAAGAACTAGAGAATGAGGAGGTTATAGCCCAGAGATGGTGGCCAGGCCACCAGCATGGCTGCACTGGAGGGTCCTTGTAAAAGGGATGCAGAGATGGGGGATGAGTTGGGACTGGATCTGCTGACTCAGGGCTTCTGTGCCCATGGGGGCTGCTGTTTTCTGTTTCACAAGGGTAGGTGATAAGGCAAGGAGGGATGCAGTTAGGTTGGAGGGGACTCATGTCAAGGACTGAAGAGGAAGAATAGACTGTGACTCCTCACTCCCACCTTCCCTGACCTTGAAATCCTGTAGTCATCTTTCCCCTTTCCTTTTCTACCCTTAGGTCCTGCCAGCGCTACATCAACAAATCTTATATCTGTCCCTTTCTCACTATCTTCATTCTCACCCTCATAATTCAGACCCTCATTTCTTTTTTTTTTTGATTGGAGTATAGTTGATTTACAATGTTGTGTTAGTTTCAGGAGTACAGCAGAGTGATTCAGCTATACACTTACATATATTCATTTTTTTTTAGATTCTTTACCCATACAGATTATTTCAGAATATCAAGAGAGTTCCCTGTACTATACAGTAGGTCCTTGTTGGTTCTCTGTTTTATATATAGTAGTGTGTGCATGTTAATTCCAAGCTCCTAATTTATCCCTCCCTCCTCCACATCTCCCCTTTGGTAACCATAGGTTTGTTTTTGAAATTTGTGAGTGTGTTTGTATTTTGTAAAGTTCATTTGTACCATTTTTTTTAGATTCCACATATAAGAAATATCATACGATATTTGCCGATTTACTTCACTCAGTATGACAATCTCTAGGTCCATCCATGTTGCTGCAAGATGGCATTATTTCATTCCTTTAATCATCTGTCGATGGACATTTAGATTGCCTCCACATCTTGGCTATTGTAAATAACTGCTGCAATGAACATTAGGGTGCATATATCTTTTCGAATTATGATTTTCGCCAGATATATGTACAGGAGTGGGCTACTTTTAGCTTTTTAAGGAACCTCCATACTGTTCTCCATAGTGGTTGTACCAATTTACATTCCCACCAACAGTGTAGGATGGTTCCCTTTCCTCCACACCCTCTCCAGCAGTTTGTAGACTTTATGATGATGGCTATTCTGACTGGTGTGAGGTGATACCCCATTGTAGTTTTGATTTGCATTTCTCTGATAACTGGTGATGTTGAGCATGTTTTCATGTGCTTTTTGGCCATCTGTATGTCTTCTTTGGAGAAATGTCTACTTAGCTCTTCTGCCCATTTTTTGATTGGGATGTTTGTTTTTTGTTGACACAGAGCTGCATGAGCTGTTTGTATATTTTGGAGATTAATCCCTTATTGGTTGCTTCATTTGCAAATATTTTCTCCCATTCTTTGTCTTTTTGTCTTGTTTATGGTTTCCTTTGCTGTGCAAAAGCTTTTAAGTTTCATTAGGTCCCATTTGTTTACTTTAGTTTTTATTTTCATTATGCTAGGAGGTGGATCCAAAAAGATATTGCTGTGATTTATGTCAGAGTGTTCTGCCTATGTTTTCCTCTAAGAATTTTATAGTGTCCGGCCTTACATTTAGGTCTCTGATCCACTTTGAGTTTATTTTTGTGTATGGTGTTAGAGAATGTTCTAATTTCATTCTTTTACATGTAGCTGTCCAGTTTTCCCAGCACTACTTATTGAAGAGGCTGTCTTTTCTCCATTGTATATTCTTGCCTCCTTTATTGTAGATTAATTGACCATAGGTGCATGGGTTTATTTCTGGGCTTTCTATCCTTTTCCATTGATCTACATTTCTGTTTTTGCGCCAGTACCATACTGTTTTGATTACTGTAGCTTTGTAATATAGTCTGAAGTTAGGGAGCCTGATTCCTCCAACTCTGTATTTTATTCTCAGGATTGCTTTGGCTATTCAGGGTCTTTTGTGTTTCCACACAAATTGTAAAAATGTTTTTTTCCAGTTCTGTGAAAAATGCCATTGGTAATTTGATAGGGATTGCACTGAATCTGTGGATTGCCTTGGGTAGTATAGTCATTTTCACAATATTGATTCTCCCAATGCAAGAACATGGTATATCTTTCCATCTGTTTGTGTCATATTTGATGTCTTTCATCAGTGTCTTATAGTTTTCAGAGTTACAGGCCTTTTGCCTCCTTAGGTAGGTTTATTCCTAGGTATTTTGTCCTTTTTGATGTGACAGTAAATGGGATTGTTTCATCAATCTCTCTGATCTCTTGTTGTTAGCGTATAGGAATGCAAGAGACTTCTGTGTATTAATTTTATATCCTGAAACTTTACCAAATTCATTGATGGGCTCTAGTAGTTTTCTAGTAGCATCTTTAGGATTTTCTATGTATAGTATCATGTCATCTGCAGACAGTGACAGTTTTACTTCTTCTTTTCCAATTTGGAGTCCTTTTATTTCTTCTTCTTTGATTGCCAGGGCTAGGACTTCCAAAACTATGTTGAATGAACGTGGTGAGAGTGGACATTCTTGTCTTGTTCCTGATCTTAGAAGGAATGCTTTCACCTTTTCACCATTGAGAATGACGTCAGTTGTGGGTTTGTCATATGTGTCCTTTATTATGTTGAGGTAAGTTCCCTCTATGCCCATTTTCTGGAGCGTTTTTATCATAAATCTGTGTTGAATTTTGTCAACAGCTTTTTCTGCGTCTATTGAGATGATCATATGGTTTCTATTCTTCAGTTTGTTAATATGGTATCACACTGATTGATTTGAGGATACTGAAGAATCCCTAGGATTCTTCAATCCCACTTGATCATGGTGTATGATCCTTTTAATGTATTGTTGGATTCGGTTTGCTAGTATTTTGTTGAGGATTTTTGAATATATGTTGATCGGTGATATTGGCCTGTAATTTTCTTTTTTTGTGGTATCTTTGGTTTTGGTATCAGCGTGATGGTGGCCTCATAGAATGAGTTTGGGAGTGTTCCTTCCTCTGCAATTTTTTGGAAGAGTTTCAGAAGGATAGGTGTTAACTCTTCTCTAAATGTTTGATAGAATTCACCTGTGAAGCCATCTGGTCCTGGACTTTTGTTTGTTGGAAGGTTTTTAATCACTGTTTCAATTTCAGTACTTGTGATTGGTCAGTTCATATTTTGTTTCATCCTGGTTCAGTCTTGGAAGGTTGTCTCTTTCTAAGAATTTGTCCATTTTTTCTAGGTTGTCTATTTTATTGGCATATAGTTGTTTGTAGTAGTCTCTTATGATCCTTTGTATTTCTGTGGTGTCAGCTGTAACTTCTCCTTTTCCATTTTTAATTTTAATGAATTGAGCCCTCTCCTTTTTTGTCTTGATGAGTCTGGCTAAAGGTTTATCACCTCATCATTTCTTAACAAAACTACTACAAGAGGTTTCCACTCCAGTTTCTTCTCCAGAGTATCTGCAAGATAAGCTTGTAAAGGATAAATCTGATCATCTTTCAGTGGCTTTATAGTGCTCACCAGAAGTGATAAAAATATCTTAAGTGTGGACACACACACCCTTTAGATGTTGCCTGCAAGTCACCGCTTTCAAACTTAGTTCCTTCTCTCCTTCCCCAAGGCCAGTCCCTTTAAATGCTCCATTCCTGACACAAAATAGGGCCTTTTCCTTAGTCTTCTCTTTGCCTAGAATGTTCCATATTTTTACAAGAAATGCCTCCTCCTTTTCTTCAAGATTCAGCTCAAATATGAACACCTCTGGGAAACCTTCCCCAAGGCTCCCTAGGGAGAGTTTATGGTTCTGTCCACTCTATTTGCTGTCTCTATGCCCCTGCTTGGTTGTGTGACTCTCCTGGTATGTGTTCTGTGTCTCTAACTCTCTCTCTCTTTCTCTCTGCCTCTTGGGGAAATAACATATGACATGACAGTTTTCCTGTGTCAAATCTATCTTTGCCTTCCTACACAGTTACACTGTGCTGTGTTTCAGACTGCCAACAATCTCAGTATTCTTTTCTGAATCCTCAGTCCTGAGTATATCTCCTGGAACGCAATTTTTGTTGGAGGGAAAAAGAAGCAGAGGAAGGGATAAAAAAGAGAAGCAATTCAGGAAAGCAGTGTCTGTAGAAGTCAGTCAGATTGAATTAGCAGTGACCATGGAAATGGTTTTAATTGGCTACAGGGCCTGTGCTGAATGGTCGAAACCAATAAGTCAGGGAAATTGATGCTGGAAATTTCAAAAGAGGCCACTGCCGTGGGTTGGATTGGTGGTGGAGAAGCTTTGTAGTCTGAATTCAAATTGCTTTGTTTCCCTTTTAAAGCTTTGGGAAAATTGGGTGTCCACTGAGTGCTTCCACCTCTTCATCTGCCAGCTGGGATAATAATATATTTACCTTGATTTTTAAAATTTAAAATATCCCCTTAAAGATATATAAATGAAATAAACATTTGTAAATTGTTTAGATCAGTGTCCAGTACATAGAAAATAGTCAAAGTTAGACTACATGAAAACCACAAGCAATGCTAAGATAATCAGACTGGGTCGTAACTCAGTCTTTTCACAATTGAGAAAACAGGCCAAGATGATGATTAGCTGCACTGGGATGGCAATAAGCCCTTCTTAATCGAAGTCCAATGTCTTCCTCTCAGAAATCACCACAGCTGAAAGGGCAAGGGGGGATAGGAAAGGGCTATGGAGAAGAGGAGGACAGGATTAGTAAGTAATAATTGTTACAGAGAAAGAAGCATGTACCAGGAGCTATTTCATTTGCTCCTAGCATCCACCCAAAGAAGGTGACATTATTCCAGCTTGGCAGATGTGGAAATCAAGGAAGTGGCCACTTTATGGAGGCTGAGGGGAGAAAATACTCAGTAGTGCTGCCATAAAGCCCTTTCCAGACAGGCTGGCCTGTGAAGATACAAACCCCATACCTGCTGTAGAATGCCAAATACTGGTGGGAAAAAAAAATGACTAGCAATGCAGTGGGTAATGAGAATACAACCTCTGAGTTAGTTAAGAGAAACATTCTGTCATTGTTGTAATAATTAAAAGGGAGAGTGGATTGCAAAATACAAGTTGTTTCAAAAAAAGAACATAAATTGATAGTTGGGCTAGTTGCATAGTCCTGGTTTATATGTTAAAATGTACTAGCTTTGAATAGCTTCTTTGAAATGCACAAGGGAGAGAACAGAGTGTAACTACTTTGAGAAGACTTTCTATTTCTTTGTTTTTTTCTTTTGTGTCTTTCAAAACTTTTTAGAAGTGTCTTTAGGAAAACTCAGCAGTTGACTTAGAAACCATCATTTTTTTGAAGCTCAGTAGGCATATACTTTCTGCATATTATTCAGAATTATTCTGTCTCCATCATTTATAAGCCCTTAAAGCATAAATCAGTGTTATCACTCTCCTTCTAAACGATACTGGTTTCTTAATCCTTAGGCCACTTAGGGAAGTGTCCTGAAACCTGCACATGTAGAGTATTGCCAAAATACAGATTTAGGATGTTTGTTTTGTAGGTTATACCAGACTAATGTATATGGAGTTATCTTTGAGACTATTAATTAGATCAAGTTATGCTTACTCCATTACTGAATTCCCAAGAGTATGTGTGGGTGCAAAGTCATTTCAGCAGTTCTGGGTCTTGTTTCCTGGCCTCAGGTAACACCTCTTTTACGTTTGTTTTTCTGGGGACTTCAGTTAATAATGGGTTCACATATATCCCTGTACAAGAATGTTAAGAGCTGAGGCTACTTGGAAGAAGCGCAGCAGGTGTCTAATAAATAAGGAAGTTATGAGGGATACAGAGACTTGCCGCATGCTGGCGCATGGTTTTAAGCCTAACAAACACTTCATCAGGTTCTTGTGAGGTCTGGGTTCATGTGGACCGTGGCAGAGTATCCAGGTCATACCCTCAGTGGTACTGACAACTCTAAAGATAACGAGTCAGAAGAAATGAGGAAAACCATGTTGCAGCTAGTGCCTTAGTGCACATTGCTGGGGCCAGTGGGCTAACATTAGGGTTTTAAGGGCTAGAAATGGTTGCAGGTGTTTTCTGGAGCGATGAAGAGTGAGAAGCAGCAGAAGAGGAGGAGGAGCCTAGAGAAGCTGGACAGTGAATGAAGGAGACGGAACTCAATCATGTGCAAGGAGGCTGTGGGTCAATGGTTAGAGAAACCTGTGGGTGGGGAACAGGGGTCTTTGACAGCAGAATATACGGGTCTCACGGGTTTAAGTGCTCAGACCCATTCTGGGTGGGTTTTTTTTTTTCATGTCTTTGAGTCAGTCAAAAACAAACAGCTAACGCAATCTCCACAGTTTTTTCAAATACTCCTTTTCGCTCTGTCACTACGATACTCTATTCCTATAAATAATTATGAAAAATCAATTAAATGGTTATCCTATAGACAAATGTTGAAACATCTATTTACAAATAGAAGCATTCTACAAAGAGGCAAAGGGACTGATATGAAAAACAACAGTATTTGGAACAGGGGGTTCAAATCCTAGTTCTGCCACCTACAAGGTATTTGGCGTGGTGTTGGGTAAGCCATCTTTACCTCTCAGCCTGTCTATTCCCTTGTAGAATGATGAAGATTAAAACATACATAATGTGTTTAGAACAATTCTGGAACACAGTGCACGCTCAATCAATATTAACTTCCTAACATTCAAATTCCCTCTACTTGGCTTTTCACTGATGTTAAACAAGTATCAATGCCAAGTTAATAAAGAAAACGTATTCACTGGTTTGCTTCAGTTGAATTTGGTCCTGAAGTTCTAAGGAAATCATCACAGTTAAACATTGTAATCTACAGCTAACATGCCAGGATGTTGTCTATTGATGAAGAGAAAACTGCTCTGTTTTTAAGGATGGGGCAGTAGAGAGAATTTATTGAGAGAAGGTTTTCTTATAACCTCTGCACAGTTCTAGAGTTTGAGGAACTAAGAGGGAGAACAAACTGAATTTATAATGATTTCCCTCAAAATGCACTCAAAGAGAAAAAAAAAAGATTTCTTGAACAACTCTTATTTATAGGTAGACAGTCTTCAGACCCAAGAAACATAAACTCTCACGTGAGAGGCTAATACATAAACACCTAAGGTACACAGCCATTGAGGAAGCTTATACAGAAGTGGAGGAAATAGGCTCAAGGAGTCATGTCTGGAGGAACATTCTGATCCTCCAGAAAGTTTCAGCTCATGAAGGGATATCAACAAATAGGTAAGACTGGAAAGTCTCACAAGCCATTGGCTACTGCCTTGTGAATACACTGTACCCACCTTTCATACCGGCGTCCTCTTCCTTAGCTGCTATGAAACGTTCCGATTGGAGAAGAGGAAGATCCAACATCATCTGCATCCTCCTCTGCCCTGTGAAGTGGCTTTGTCATCAGCGTAGTGATGGGGACCTCACTACCTCTCTAATTCTTCATAGTGCTTGGTTTTTTGTGGTGTCTACCTTTTGGTCCTGGTTAGACTCCTAAAATATCAAAGATAAGAAAGGCCTTATATGCAGTTTAAGTATGTGCTAGTGAGCATTTAACAACCAGCTCCACAGTATTTTATGTGTGTGTATATTTACATTTATATATAAACATATATACTTTATGTCTATAAAGGATATGTAGCTCAAGGTAATAAATAGAAATAACGTTATTATAAACTCCCTATAGCCAAATGTTTCTCGCTGAATATTTTCAATGACTGTACTGAATGCTTCATTATAGCTAACCTATTTTCCAACTGACAAATTAAAAATATCAACCAACATCCATTTATGTTAATGAATAAGACAAAGTGAAACAACAAACTTGGATGGAACTTCTTTCATTCATCAAAGACATTGAGTGCTTTCTTTTATGAATTGGATCATGGTTTTCAAATAAATACTGGGAGAATATTTCCTTATTTTTTGTGCAACTCAGCTGTAATGCCTATAGATATGACATTTTAACTTTAATCTGTATTATATTTTCCATCACTTTCATAAGTCAATACAATGAACAAAACAATAAACCAAACGTTGATTTGTAGTATTTGTCAATTTTCATGGTGTAAATACTCCCATCTGGCAGATAGCAAGCTATAGAATGACCCCACTGAATGGGAAGCTGGGAAAAGATGGCAGTAGCACAGCTATTTTATAATATTTATTTCCACCATAGAGATGCAATAGCTATTCATATCCTAAAGAGAATAGATAAAATAGATGAAGTCAAATATTAGAAAATAATGAATTTGAGCACTTTATATTTTAACGTAATATGTTAAATGTGCAGTCTACAGTTTAATTGCCAGTGATGCTGTGTTTAAAACCAGCTCACAGCATTTCTAAAAATAAACCCATCCACTCTCAGATTCCACGTGGGCTCCAGCACACTACTGCTTCTATAAAGCCTAGGACTCAAACTGCTTGTTTTACAGATGAGAAATTGAGGCCTTGGGCGTAAATGAGAATGGTCCAAAAATTCAGTAATTTCACTGCTTTGGGTTAAGTCAGCAGAGCTATGGTATTTGATTCTCATTACTACTTATTCTGAGTGTTCCTAAGTATTAACAGTTTGACTCTCCAAACCTCAGCTGCTTTCTGTATTTTACAGAAGTAGTATTTCCAAAATGATAATAATTCCCAAATAATAAAGTTGTTATAGGGAATAAAGTATATTCCAAGTCAGTGCTGCATAAATAATGGTTATTATTATTAATAGAAGGTTATTACGAGCAACAAAGGCAACTCGAATCCCAGTTCCACATGAAAACCCTTCAGATATCTGTAGACAGTTCTCACATTCCACTAAATAAAATCATCACTAAACTGTACAACCCAAGCCCTTTCAAAATCTCATTATTCAACTTGTGCTAGGCTTAGCACTTGGTGCTAGTAATACAACTTCTAATTAGAGTAGTTGCCCTCTTTGATCTGACCGTCTACAATTTTGAATTTGTTTGGTTTTGCTTTTTGTCCACATCTAGAATTAGTTTCAAGTCTGAGCAGCATTTCAAGAATGGCACTGACAAACCAGAACGTGTCAAGAGGAGGCTTTTATGAGGGATCTAGAAACCCTTGTAATTTCAGAGAGAGTTGAAGGAAGTGGGCTTGTTTGTCCTGGAGGAGAGAAGATGAGGAGAGAAGATTTGAAAAGAATTAGATGGAAAATCACATAAAACAGAGAGCTTATTTGACTGTCTGCCCCTGGTTGTAATCCCAATTTGTCATTTATGTCCTCATTGAGTTTTGTGAAAATGAAATACTGAATGAAAGAACGCACAAGTGAATAAATGTACGAGCCACAAATAATGTAAGCACTGCTCAAATGAAATTGGGCCATTTCAGGCTCAAGTGTCGAGCCTGAATTTCCTCATTGGTGACAATGGGATGACAGCAGCCTCTTCGATAGGTTGTTATAAAAACTGGTTATATAACAGAGCATTTGCCACATGCCAGACACTTGGTAAATGGTTGGTTGCTATCCTTATTCTTGTTCTCTAGCTTTCCAACTAGCTGATCATCACTTCCCTCAAAGAACTGAGGGGAAACAGGGAGAGAGCTAGGCAGTACGTTCCAGGGGTCTGTGGGCAGCAGAAAAAGTCACATATTGGAAGCTCTGACTTTGTAAAAAGTTTTGGGGGGCTTCCCCGGTGGTGCAGTGGTTGAGAATCTGCCTGCCAGTGCAGGGGACACAGGTTCGAGCCCTGGTCTGGGAGGGTCACACGTGCCGTGGAGCAACTAGGCCCGTGAGCCACAACTACTGAGCCCGCGCGTCTGGAGCTTGTGCTCCGCAACAAGAGAGGCCGCGACAGTGAGAGGCCCGTGCACCGTGATGAAGAGTGGCCCCCGCTCGCCGCAACTAGAGAAAGCCCTCACACAGAAACGAAGATCCAACACAGCCAAAAATAAGTTAATTAATTAATTTTAAAAAAGGAGTAAAGCCTTAATACACACAACAATTTGGATGAATCGCCAGAGAACTATGCTGAGTTAAAAAAAAGCTAATCACAATTTAAAAAAAAAAGTTATTGGAAGGAATAGGGGAGGTGCACAGAAAAGTGCTGTTGGGTAACACGACAGGCTTAAGTGGCCAAATGGCTTACCTGTGATTCCTACATCTCTAAACCTATAACGAACTTCAGTAAGTCTCAAAATATAATATTATGAGATAGATTTCTTCTGAAGGCTGGTGAGAGACGGAGTATACACCCATGTCCATACATGGGTCTGAGATATTTGGGAATGGTGACAAGGGAACTGCATGTAAAAACTGAGAAGTTACCTCCTAATATCTATCCCTTGACAATGTGTGTTCATCTAAAAGATTATTTTTGATCCTCTCTAGTATCTGGCTAAAGAGATAAAGGCAGAATTATTTTCTAGAATTTCTTCTAAGACTCCTTTAAAAAGAATCAATAAGGTTTTTGTTTTTTTTTTCCCTTTCACTTTTTAGGAAATCTTTCTTCTGGTCTACAACTAGGATTTGATGCCTGGAGTTCCAGCAGCAGCATTCTGGGAACAGGAAGTGACACTAGGAATGGAAGGAGTTGCTGCTTACCGGACAGTCACCATCCTACACTGAAACGTAGGACCCTCTTTTACATGACAGAGAAAGGTGCTTTATCCAGTTTCCAATCCCTATTACAATATCAGACATGTTCAAAAGTTAGGGAGAGGACTCAACACTTTTCCTAATGGTTGAGTCCTAGAGCCTTAAGACAAAGTTACCAAAATCTCTACTGGGCAGAGAGGCCCCAAGTGATACCTGAGTTCATTAATAATTAACAGTGGGGAATTTGACTCCTAAGCCCATGAATACTAATCAAGTTTCTTAAGTGTCTATATTAAAAATATAGAGGAGAGAAACCCGCTGACTCACGCCTTTGGCCACATCAAATTATCAGGAATTTCCCGAACCAGAGATTTTACCATATGGCCACTTCTTTTATAAACAAACATTTATGTACCATTTATTATGCACCAGGTACTATTCTAAGCACTCAAACAATACTGATGCATAGAAGAGGGGAGATCACGATGGCAGAGTAGGAGGATGTGGAGCTCACCTCCTCCCACGAACACGTCGAAAATACATCCACACGTGGAACAATTCTCACTGAAAACTAACTGGAGACTGGCAGGAAGACCCTTGTACAACCAAGGCTGTAAAAATGATCCACACGAAATTGGGTAGGAAGGGAAGAGAAGCAATCATGTTAGAACCTGTGCCCCTGGAAGGGAACACAGAAGAGGAGGGAGGGGATTACACAGGCCAAGATCCTCCCTGGGGCATGAGGGTTCAAACCACATATTGAGTACCCCAACCCTGGGGACCAGTGCTGGAAAGTCAGGTTCCCTTAGGTGGTTTGAAAACAAGTGGAAGTAACAGGAAAACTGTAAGAAACCTAGACTCCACTCTTGAAGAGTGTACACACACTCCCAAAACAGGGCATTGGAAGCAGACTGAAACTGCATGGGGCTCTGGCCAGTTTCCCATGACCATCCCAGTCCACACCATAGCCCACGTCAAGAGCCTGCACCAGCACCTCTTGCTCTATGGTCAACTCCACCCTAGGGCTAGGGCTGTAGCAGCCAAAGGGAGTGTGCAGTTGTGAGGGACAAAGACGGCCTAGACCCAGAACAGCATCTGAACAGGATCGGGGAAAGAAATTACTGGTCCTTACTGAGGCAGTGCATCAACAGCAGCCCAGAACTCTCACCGGGGCCAGGACTGCCACAGCCTGTGGCTGCTCCAGCTGTTTTTGCTCCAGGATGGCACCCCTCTGGGACAGGGTGCAGTGCTGGGTGGTGGGACAGCCCACACTTAGAGGAAATGGAGCCAGCTGAGACTCAACCCTGAGACTTCTGCTCCAGCAACTTGGGACCTGCCCCACCCCCAACTGGGCAGTGTTGGCCACTGAATAGAGGAGAAGCCCCAGCTAACAAACACCTGGCACTGGCTGTAGGCTGTCCATCTCCAGGTCCACCTTCTAGTGGTGATAGCCGCCAGCACACCCAGGGGGAAGACATGACTCATGTTCACATCTGATCCAGTTCTCCTACCAAAGCCACTGGGCACACAGACTATATAGGGAAGCTCCCACACAAGGACAACCCTTTAGGACTGCAACAGGTAGGTGTTTCACCTAATTTCTTAGTGAGAGAAACTTGAGCAAAATGAGAAGACAGGAATTTGTTTCAATTGAAAGAATAAGAGAAAACCCCTGAAAAAAACAACTAATGAAACCATAAATAATTTACCAGATAGAGAGTTCAAAGCTTTTGTATTAAGAATGCTAATGGAATTAGGGAACAGATGATGAACACAGCAAAAATTTCAACAAGGAAGTACAATACCTGAAATACCAAAAAAAAAAAAAAAAAACCAGGCAGAACTGAAAAATACAATACCTGAAATGAAAAACACAGTAGAAGAACTAGGGTAACAGAAGCAGACTAGGTAAGAGAGAAGAATACATACATGATCTGGAAGATAGAATAATGGAAATCACAACAAACAGAAAAATTTTTTAAATGAGAACAGTTTATGGGACCTCTACTACAACAAAAAGCATATCAACATTCATATTAAAGGGGGTCCCAGAAGAAGAAGAGAAAAAAGGGGGTCAAAAATATATTTGATGAAATCATGGCTGAAAAATTCCCAAACCTGAAGAAGGAAACAGATATCTAGGTTTAGGAGGCACAGAGGGTCCCAAACAAGATGAACCCAAACAGAACCACACCAAGATATATTATAATTAAAATGGCAAAAGTCAGAGAATTCTAAAGGCAGAAACAGAAAAAGTTGTATAAAGGGAACCCCCATGAGGCTATCAACTGATTTTTCTGCAGAAATTTTGCAGGCCAGAAAAGAGTGATATGATATATTCAAAGTGCTGTAAGGAAAAAGCCTGCAACTTAGGATACTCTACCCAGCAAGATTATCATTTAGAATTGAGGGAGATAAACATGCAAATGTAAAATATGACATCCAAAACACAAAATGTGGGAGAGGGAAGTAAAAAAATGTAGATCTTTTAGAATGTGTTTGAGCTTAAATGGCCACCAGTTTAAAACAATAGATATAGGTCAACAAATAACCCCATGGTAACCATAAATCAAAAAGCTATAATAGATGATACACAACACAAATCTCAACAAATTTAAGAGGGTAGAAATAATACCAAGCATTTTTTTTTGGACCACAATATGAAACTAGAAATTAATTATAAGAAGAAAAAGGGGAAAAACACAAACATGTGGAGACTAAACATGCTACTAAAAAAACCAATGGGTTAATGAATCAAAGAGGAAATCAAAAAATACCTGGAGACAAATGAAAATAAAAACACAACTTTCCAGAATCTAAGGGATTCAACAAAAGTGGTTTTAAGAGGGAAATTTATAGCAATATAGGTCTATCTTAAGAAACAAGAAAAATCTCAACCTAACCTACCATCCAAAGTAATTAGAAAGAAACAAACCCCAAAGTCAGAAGAAGTGAGGAAATAAATAAAATAGACCAGAAACAATAGAAAAAACTCAATGAAACCAAGGCTGTTTTTTGAAAATTTAAACAAAATTGGTAAGTCTTAAGCCAGGTTCGTTAAGTAAAAAAAGAGAGCAGACCCAAATAAACAAAATAAGAAATAAAAGCAGAGACATAACCAACATTACAGAGATACAAAAAATCCTAACAAATTGCTACAGTAATATGCCAACAAACTGGACAACCTAGAAGAAATGGACAAATTTCTAGAAATATACAACCTTACAAGACTGAATTAGGAAGAAATAGACAATCTAAATGGACTGATCACTAGAGGTAAAATTGAATTTATAATTTAAAAAGCCCTAGAAAACAAAAGTCCAGACAGTTTCACAAGGGAATTCCACCAAACAAATAAACAAGAGCTAACACCTATCCTTCTCAAACTAAACTATTCCCAAAATTTGAAGAGGAGGAAACACTCCCAAACTCATTCCATGAAGTAAACATCACCTTGATACTTAAACCAGACAAAAGACACTACAAGAAAGAAAATTATAGGCCAGTATCTCTAATGAATATGGATGTAAAAATCCTCAAAAAGTATTAGCAAATTGAATTCAACAGTATATCAAAAGGATCATACACCATGATTAAGTGGGATTTATGCCAGAGATGCAAGGATGGTTCAATATCTGCAAATCCATCAATGTGATACACTACATTAACAAAAGGAAGGATAACAATCACATGATCATCTCAACAGATGAAGAAAAAGCATTTGGCAAAATTCAACATCCATTCATGATAAAAGCTCTCATTAGCATTGGTAAGGAGGGAACATATCTCAATATAATTAAGGCCATCTGTTACAAACCCATAGCTAACATCATACTCAACAGTGAAAAGCTGAAAACTTTTCCTCTAAAATCAGAAACAAGACAAGGATACCCACTCTTGCCACCTCCATTTAACACAGTATTGGAAGTCCTAGCCACAGCAATCGACAAGATAAAGAAACAAAAGGAATCCAAATTGGAAGGGAAGAAGCAATGCTGTCACCATTTGCAGTTGGCATGATACTATATATAGAAAATCCTGAAGTATCCACAAAAAAACTACTAGAACTTGTAAATGAAGTCAGTAAAGTTGCAGTATACAAGATTAATATGCAGAAATCTGTAGCTTTTCTATACACACTAATAGTGAACTCTCAGAGAAAGCAAGTAAACAATCACATTTAAAATCACATCAAAAAGAATAAATTACTTAGGAATAAATTTAACCAGGGAGCTGAAAAGACCTATACTCAGAAAACTATATGACATTGAAGATGGAAATTGAAGAGGATACGAAAAAAAGGAAAGATATCCTATGTTTATGGATTGCAAGAGTTAATATTATTAGAATGTCCATACTACCCAAAGCAATCTACAGATTCAATGCAATCCCTATCCAAATAGCTATCACATTTTTTAAAGAACTAGAACAAATAATCCTAAAATTCATATGGAACCACAAAAGACCCCGAATTGCCAAAAGAATCTTGAGAAAAAAAGAACAAAGCTGGAGTATCATGCTTACGGACTTCAGAGTATACTACATAGGTACAGTATCAAAACAGCATAGTAGTGGCACAGAAACAGACACATAGATCAATGGAACAGAATAGAGAATCAAGTCATAAACCCACACACGTATGGTCAGTTAAACTATGAAAAAGGAGGCAAGGATACAATTGAAAAAAGACAGTATCTTCAATAAGTGGTGCTGGGAAAACTGGACAGCTACACTTAAAAGAATGAAATTAGAACATTTTCCCATACCAAAATGAAAATAAACTCAAAATGGGTTAAAGACCTGAATCCATAAAACTCCTAGGAGAAAACATAGGCAGAATACTCTTTGACATAAATTTTAGCAATATTTTTTTGGATCTGTCTTCTCAAGAGAAACAAAAGCAAAAGTAAAAAATGGAACCTATATAAACTTAAAAGACTTTACACAGCAAAGGAAACCATCAACAAAATGAAAAGATAAGCTGCTGAATGGGAGAAAATATATGCAAATTATATGACTGATAAAGGAGTTAATATCCAAAATATATAAACAGCTCATAAGACTCAGTATCAAAAACCTGATTATAAAATAGAAAGACATTTTTCCAAAGATGATATACAGATGGCCAACAGGTACACAAAATGATGCTCAACATCACGAATCATCAGATAAATGTAAATCAAAACCACAATGAGATAAAACCTCACACCTGTCAGAATAGTTATCACCAAAAAGTGTACCAATAACAAATGTTGGTGAGAATATGGAGAAAAGGGAACCCTAGTTCACTGTTGGTGAGAACATAAATTGGTGCAGCCACATGGAAAACAGTATGGAGGTTCCTCAAAAGACTAAAAATAGGACTACCATATGATCCAGCAATTCCACCTGAAGAAAATGAAAACACTAATTCGAAAAGATACATGCAACCCAATATTCAGAGCAGCATTATTTATAATAGCCAAGATATGGAAGCAACTTATGTGTCCATTAACAGATGAATGGATAAAAAAGCTGTGATATATATACACCTACATACACATATATACCTACATACATATAGATACATACATAAGTATAGACACATACATACATATAGACACATACTCACACACATGTGCACACACACACATATACAATGAAATATTTCTCAGCCATAAAAAATAAAATTCTGCCATTTACAACAACATGGACTGACCTAGAGGGTATCATGCTTAGTGAAATAAGTCGGAGAAAGACAAATACTGTGTGTTATCACTTATTTCTGGAACCTAAAAATAAACCATTGAATATATACAAAACAGAAACAGTCTCACAGATACAGAGAACAAACTAATGGTTGCCAGTGGGGAGAGGGGCGAAATAAGGGTATGGAATTAAGGTTAACAACCAACTATGTATAAAATAAATAAGCTACAAGGATATATTGTATATCACAGGGAAATACAGACATTATAACAACTTTAAATTGAGTATAATCTATAAAAATATTGAATCACTGTTGTTCACCTGAAACCAATGCAATATTGCAAATCAACTCTACTACAATTAAAAATAATTGATGCACAGAATTGTCATAACAACCCTTTAAGTTTGGTCTGATTATTGACACCAATTTTCAAGTGAAGACACTGAGGCAGAGATGAGTTATATAACTTGTCCAAAGTCACGGTCAGTAAATAGAAAGTCAAAGTTCAAACCTGGACAATCTGGCTTTGCTGCCTCTTTGTTTTCAATGAAGAGTAGGGAATCTTGTCACAAAATTGGCTTAAAAGCCCCTTGCTGATTTAGTTCCACCTCTCGATTGCTTCCTCTCCTACCTTTCCCTTGGAAATTTGTTTCCATTTCTTTTAACTGGGGTTTTTGAAAGATCCCAATATGGCTCCCACCATTTCTCAGACAACCTGGAGGAAACTAACCAGTTTGCATAATGCCCGTCATTCATTCAGGGTGCACGTTCAGCATTAACTGTCCCAGAGAAGAGAGAGTTAAGAGCAGGCTCACCAGCCAAACAAGATCAGCAAATTGTGGCCTGGATTTCTCCCCAAGAGCTTGGAGTGTCAATGGACAAATGTGAACAAACATGAGCATAAAATAAGAGCCTTTTATTAATAAATGCCTACTATGTGCAAAGCACTTCTACATAAAAGGTACTCCCACATCTTTACTCTTCAGAGAAATCTTATGAAGTAAATATTAGTTTAATTTTCATAGTTGAGAGGATCGGTGCCAGGGTGTAGCAGTTTTGGGATTTGAACCTAAGTGCGAAATCCCAGAGTTTCCTTGCATCACTGCATACTACTTCTTTATCACCTTGAGATCAAAAGCAAAATCATGGGCTTCCCTGGTGGCGCAGTGGTTGAGAGTCCGCCTGCCTACACAATCAATCCTATCCTTGTTGCCCTACTATGAAAATACTAAAACAGAAAAAGGCATAAAGAAAAATGGAGTGTAAAACTTGGAATCCACAACTCAGGAAGTTTAAAAGGCAAATCAGAAATAATTGCAGTCATCCCTGATCACAGCATACTTCCTCCCTTCTAGAGCGCTAATTCCTTCTCATCACATCTGCTGTAGAACATTCCTCTAGGGTGTATTTGGCCACAGTGTGTATTGGAATCATCACTTCATTTCCTATCCAGCTGTCACTGTAAATGTTGACGCTGAGGCCCAAAGAGAAGAAATGACTTTCCCAAGTTCAACAGATACGAATATCCAGGTTTGGGAGCCTCACTTCTGTGTTCCCCTCACCATGTTATGCTGTCCTTTAAAAAAAAAACAAATGCTCATTTACTACAAGTATATAATTTTGTTATTTCCCTAAACCATGGAATCATAGTGATTGAATTCACTTGAAAACTATGGCAGAAAAGCGTAAATTTAACTTGAGTCGGTCTATTTTTAATGCATTCAGAGATTACAAATGATCTGTTTTCTGAGAGTAAACTGAAAAGTATTCCAACCGTATTTAGCAAATAGGAACTAGAGGGAACCTATAGACAGGCCATGGCAGAAACCCCATTTTCTTCTCTTCAAGCTGAACCCCTCATCTCCCCATATTCCTAACACTGAGGGATGAGTTTGTACTTGACAAATGGCTGCCTGGTAGAGAGGCGCCCCCATCATTACCCAAATCCACTTAGAAGAGGAATGCATCCTCAAGAATGGGGCCTGGTGAAAAGTGCTTAGAGACAGTCTGGGCTGAAGCAGGGCCCTTCTGATTCCATTTATCAGTGGTGTGGTGGTGTCTTTTGAAGTGGCTTCCTCCAGTCTTGGCAGCAGCTCAGAGAGCCACCAGCGTAGGAGGAACTGCCACCCACAGCCTCCATGAGGCTCTTCAAGGAGGGGGCACAGCTGGAGCTGGGCCTTGCTGAGACCAGGCTGCACCAGGGAAGAAGTGGAGAGAAACCTGCTGACTCCTGCCTTTGGCCACTTCCAAATTATTAGGAATTTCCTGAACCAGGGATTGCATGCATAGTTATATTTTCTGGGATAAGAGAAATCATGAGACCTTTTTCTAAATAAGAGGGAAGAAAGAATTCACTACCATGAATAGTTTAGGGACATTATATACACAAGCTACAAATATTTTTCATTAGCCCCTACAGATTCACTTTCCACTCTTCTCTACTCTACTGTGTTCCCTAGGAGGCTGACTTCATATAAACTGTATCAGTGGGCTCTCCTGCCATCAAGAGACACTTTGGTCAGCTGGAGACACTAGTAAGAGATAAGAAGTGCTAGAAAGAAGTAAGGTCAAGCTACTTATGACTGCAGCCCTCTTTCTGCTAGATCACTATGGGTTGGTTGAGTCCCTTTTCTGGTAGTCAAGCTCCTATCAAGCAATACTCTTCATAGAGCAAAAGAAAAGAAGAAAAGGGCACAGTGCATCTTCTCTACCATCTGTTGAAGTCTTAGTAAGACCGTTAGTCAGAGGGCCATGGGGTAGGCACATGATCTAAGCTAGGCCAATCAGATTTTTTCCCTTGGGAATTCAAATCTTAAGGCAGGTGACAGAGAGATGGAGAGAGTCGGAACTGACTGATGCCTGTGTTGGAGCATTCTCCCAACCCCCCACCCCCCCAAAAAAAGTCCAGTGGATCCTTAGATTCCAAGACTACACTGGTTCTATTCTTTTTTTTAAGTCCTGGTTATTCAGTATTTCCTTAAATTTTATAATTCACCCACATTTAACTGAAAAGGAAGCTAAAACTAAAGAAATTGAAGCTCAGAGCATTGTAGCAACTTGTCCAAAGTCACACAGATAGTAAGTAGAAAACACGGGATTCAGATTCAGGTTTGTTTCCAATATACCATATTGCTTACAGGAAGGCAGGATTTACGAGTTCATGACCTATATATACAAAGAGACTTGAGAAACTCAGTCTTGCTATTAAAAGCTGAGGAAGCTCATGGAAAATGTCTGCCTAGTGCCCAAGCATAGGGAAGAAAACAAAATAAAGAGCAATTTAGAAAATTTCTATGACCAACAGAATTCTACTTGGCACAGTGTATGGCCTCCTGAACAGAAACAAATTATCAACATATGAAACCATGGTCATTTTCAGAGGACATTTCTTCCTCATTTATAATTCTTTCTTCTTACAGTTTTCACTGCTTGCTCTCTCTTCTGAGAGTAACTGGGTAAGGAAGCAGATATCTATACCTTACTGACAATGGATTTGGTAGTATATGGTATCTGCTATAGACTGAATGTGGCCCCTAAAATTCGTATATTGAAAGTCTAACACCCAAGGTGATGGAATTAGAAGGTGGGGCCTTTGGCTCCGCTCTGATAAATAGGATAAGGGTCTTATAAAAAAGGGCCCAGAGAACTCCCTTGCCCCTTCCACCATGTAAGTACACAAACAAGAAGGCACCATCTATGAACAAGAAAGCAGGCCCTCACCAGACGCCGAATCTGCCAGCACATTGATCTTGGACTTCCCAGCCTCCAGAACTTCGAAAAATAAATTTCTGTTGTTTATAAGCTATCCAGTTTATAGTAGTTTATTATACGAACTGAACAGACTAAGGCCAAGTCTCTTTTAATTCTTACAATTATCCTGTGCAGAGGTCATTTTTGTCCCTCTTTTCAGATGAGGAAAAAAAGGCACCATTGCCCAAGGTTATATAATAGTAAAAGGCAAAGCAAAAACTTAGAGTTTGGTCCATGTGCTCTTTTTAACAGCACTAACGTTTTTCAACAAGGATGTTATTTCGCAGACATCCTTGAGTCAACCACAAAAATACTGCCCTGGTTGGGAACCTCAAAATCACGCACGTCTATTAATGTATATTTCTATTCCTTTTTTCTTCTTGAAGCCCTACTTCATTATTTTATTTCTTCCTAAGAGCAGTGAAAGACATCTTTGTTGCTGTTTTTAAGAAGTGATAGATGGGTATATCTAGCAGAAGGTTGGTTGTGGGGTCCTATATATAAGGACAATCTGGTACCTGAAGATAGAGTCTTCCACTTTCTACTCAGCTGCATTCTGAGATGCCAGGGGTGAGAAGTCACTGTGCTGGAGAAGCAATTGGCACCTGGGAAATACTTCAGAATGCTCTAATTTGGTTGAAATTTGAATTCATGTATTAGCAACCTTACAAGGTAAAAACTCAGTTACTAAACAAATATTTGAGTATATAATATATGCCTGGCACTGTCCTTGTCATTATGAATACAGTGGTAAACAAAACTGATAAGTCCTGGCTCTTATAGAGGAAAGAAAAGAGAAATTTAAGCAAGTGAGAAAATTAATAAAAAGTGTACTCAAATATGCTATATATGGTATCTATAAAATAGTAACTTATACTCTGATTTTAAAAATTAACTGATGGGATTTTCAACAAATGGTGCTGGGATAACTGGGATGTCCTCATGCAAAGACTAAAGCAGAACCTCTACCTCACACTCTACATAGTAATTAACTTAAAATGGATAATAGACCTAAATCTTAAAAGCTGAAAATATAAAACTTTTAGAAGAAAACATAGGAGGTAGTCTTCATGACTTTAGGTGATAGTTTCTTACATACGGAACCAAAAGCACTAGCAATGAAAAAATATTGATGAATTAGACTTCATCAAAAGTAAAATCTTGGGCTTCCCTGGTGGCGCAGTGGTTGAGAGTCCGCGTGCCAATGCAGGGGACACCGGTTCATGCCCCGGTCAGGGATGATCCCACATGCTGCAGAGCAGCTAGGCCCGTGAGCCATGGCCGCTGAGCCTGTGTTCCACAATGGGAGAGGCCACATCAGTGAGATGCCCACGTACTGCCAAAAAAAAAAAAAAAGTAAAATCTTTTGTGCTTCAAAAAAGATCAAGAAAGTGAAAAGACAACCCATCAAATGGGAGAAAATACTTGCAAATCATATATATCTGATAAAAGACGTGTATTCAGAAAACATAAAGAACTCTTACATTTTAGGTCATTTTTTAACTTGCTTAAATTTGCATTTTCTTCTTTCTTTGAGAGCCATTCTTAAAATGGGCAAAGGGGGAGACCTTCAAGATAGCAGGAGAGTATGACATGGAGATCACCTTCCTCCCCACAAGTACATCAGGAATACATCTACATGTGGAACAACTCCTACAGAACACCTACTGAATGCTGGCAGAAGACCTCAGACCTCCCAAAAGGGTCTTGGTGCTCCAGCTGGGTGTGAGGCCTGTGTCTCTGAGGTGGGAGAGCCGAGTTCAGGACATTGTCCACCAGAGACCTCTCAGCTCCATGTAATATCAAACAGCAAAAGTCTCCCAGAGATCTCCATCTCAACACCAAGAAGACCCAGCTCAACTCAACGACCAGCAAGCTAAAGTGCTGGACACCCTATGCCAAAGAACTAGCAAGACAGGAACACACCACCACCCATTAGCAGAGAGGCTGCCTAAAATAATAATAAGGTCACAGACACCCCAAAATACATCACCGGACGTGCACTTGCCCACCAGAAAGACAAGAACCAGCCTCATCCACCAGAACACAGGCACTAGTCCCCTTCACCAGGAAGCCTACACAACCCACTGAACCAACCTTAGCCACTGGGGACAGACACCAAAAACAACGGGAACGACAAACCTGGAGCCTGAGAAAATGAGACCCCAAACACAGTAAGTTAAGCAAAATGAGAAGACAGAGGAACACACAGCAGATGAAGTAGCAAGGTAAAAACCCACCAGACCAAACAAATGAAGAGAAAATAAGCAGTCTAACTGAAAAAGATAGTAAAAATGATCCAAAATCTTGGAAATAGAATGGCGAAAATACAAGAAACGTTTAATAAGGACCTAGAAGAACTAAAGAGCAAACAAACAATGATGAACAACACAATAAATGAAATTAAACTTTCTCTAGAAGGAATCAATAGCAGAATAACTGAGGCAGAAGAATGGATAAATGACCTGGAAGATAAAATAGTGGAAATAACTACTTCAGAGCAGAATAAAGAAAAAAAATGAAAAGAATGGAGGACAGTGTCAGAGACCTCTGGGACAACATTAAATGCACCAACATTTGAATTATAGGGGTCCCAGAAGAAAAAGAGAAAAACAAAGGGACCGAGAAAACATTTGAAGAGATTATAGTTGAAAACTTCCCTAATATGGGAAAGGAAATAGGCAATCAAGTCAGGGGGCACAGAGAGTGCCATACAGAATAAATCCAAGGAGAAACATGCCAAGACACATATTAATCAAACTATCAAAAATTAAATACAAAGAAAAAATATTAAAAGCACGAAGGGAAAAACAACAAATAACATACAAGGGAATCCCTATAGGGGTAACAACTGATCTTTCAGCAGAAACTCTGCAAGCCAGAAGGGAGTGGCAGGACATATTTAAAGTGATGAAAGGGGAAAACCTACAACCAAGATTACTCTACCCAGCAAGGATCTCATTCAGATTCGATGGAGAAATTAAAACCTTTAAAGACAAGCAAAAGCTAAGAGAATTCAGCACCACCAAACCAGCTTTACAACAAATGCTAAAGGAACTTCTCCAGGCAGGAAACACAAGAGAAGGAAAAGACCTACAATAGCAAAACAATTAAGAAAATGCTAATAGGAACATACATACCTATCTATAATTACCTTAAATGTAAATGGACTAAATGCTCCAACCAAAAGACATAGACTGGCTGCAGGGGTACAAAAACAAGACCTGTATATACGCTGTCTACAAGAGACCCACTTCAGACCCAGGGACACATACTGACTGAAAGTGAGGGAATGGAAAAAGATATTCCATGCAAATGGAAATCAAAAGAAAGCTGGAGTAACAATTCTCATATCAGACAAAATAGACTTTAAAACAAAGACTATTACAAGACACAAAGAAGGACACTACATAATGATCGAGGGATAAATCCAAGAAGAAGATTTAACAATTATAGATATTTATGCACCCAACAAAGGAGCACCTCAATACATATGGCAAATGCTAACAGCTATAAAAGAGAAAATCAACAGTAACCCAATCATAGTAGGGGACTTTAAAACCCCACTTTCACCAATGGACAAATCATCCAAAATGAAAATAAATAAGGAAACACAAGCTTTAAATAATACATTAAATAAGATGGACTTAATTGATATTTATAGGACATTCCATCCAAAAGCAACAGATTACACTTTCTTCTAAAGTGCTCCTGAAACATTCTCCAGGACAGATCATATCTTGGGTCACAAATCAAGTGATGGTAAATTTAAGAAAACTGAAATCATATCAAGTATCTTTTCTGACCACAACGCTATGAGACTAGATGTCAATTACAGAAAAATATCTGTAAAAAATACAAACACTAGGAGGCTAAACAATACACTACTTAATAACCAAGAGATCACCAAAGAAATCAAAGAGGAAATCAAAAAGTACCTAGAAACAAATGATAATGAAAACACAACGACCCAAAACCTATGGGATGCAGCAAAAGCAGTTCTAAAAGGGAAGTTTATAGCAATACAATCCTACTTTTAGAAACAAGAAACATCTCAAATAAACAACCTAACCTTATACCTAAAGCAATTAGAGAAATAAGAACAAAAAAAGCCCAGAGTTAGCAGAAGGAAAGAAATCATAAAGATCAGATGAGAAATAAATGAAAAAGAAATGAAGGAAACAATAGCAAAGATCAATAAAACTAAAAGCTGGTTCTTTGAGAAGATAAACAAAATTGATAAACCATTAGCCAGACTCATCAAGAAAAAAAGGGAGAAGACTCAAATCAATAGAATTAGAAATGAAAAAGGAGAAGTTACAACTGACACTGCAGAAATACAAAGAACCATGAGAGATGACTACAAGCAACTATATGCCAATAAAATGGACAACCTGCAAGAAATGGACAAATTCTGAGGAAAGCACAACCTTCTGAGACTGAACCAAGAAGGCATAGAAAATATAAACTGACCAATCACAAGCACTGAAATTGAAACTGTGATAAAAATCTTCCAACAAACAAAAGCCCAGGACCAGATGGCTTCACAGGCGAATTCTATCAAACATTTAGAGAAGAGCTAACACCTATCCTCCTCAAACTCTTCAAAACTATACCAAAGGGAGGAATACTCCCAAAGTCATTCTACAAGGCCACCATCACCCTGATACCGAAACCAGACAAAGATGTCACAAAAAAATAAAGCTACAGGCCAAGAGCACTGATGAACATAGATGCAAATATCCTCAACAAAATACTAACAAACAGAATCCAACGGCACATTAAGAGGATCATACACCATGATCAAGTGGGGTTTATCCCAGGAATGCAAGGATTCTTCAATATAAGCAAATCAATTAATGTGATACACTATATTAATAAACTGAAGGATAAAAACCATATGATCATCGCAATAGATGCAGAAAAAGCTTTCCACAAAATTCAACACCGGTTTATGATAAAAACCCCCCAGAAAGCAGGCACAGAGGGAACTTACCTGAACATAATAAAGGCCATATATGACAAACTCACAGCCCACATCATCCTCAATGGTGAAAAACTGAAACCATTTCCACTAAGATCAGGAACAAGACAAGGTTGCCCACTCGCCTCACCACTCTTATTCCACATAGTTTTGGAAGTTTTAGCCACAGCAATCAGAGAAGAAAAAGAAATAAAAGAAATAAAATGAATCCAAATCGGAAAAGAAGAAGTAAAGCTATCACTGTTTGCAGATGACATGATACCATACATATTGAATCCTAAAGATGCTACCAGAAAACTACTAGAGCTAATCAATGAATTTGGTAAAGTAGCAGGATACAAAATTAATGCACAGAAATCTCTTGCATTCCTATAAACTAAAGATGAAAAATCTAAAAAAGAAATTAAGGAAACACTCCCATTTACCACTGCAACAAAAAGAATACCTAGGAATAAACCTACCTAAGAAGACAAAAAACCTGTATGCAGAAAATTATAAGACACTGATGAAAGAAATTAAAGATGATCCAAACAGATGGAGAGATACACCATGTTCTTGAATTGGAAGAATCAACATTGTGAAAATGACTATAATACCCAAAGCAATCTATAGATTCAGTGTAATCCCTATCAAGCTACCACTGGCATTTTTCACAGAACTAAAACAAAAAAAATTCACAATTTGTGTGGAAACACAAAAGACCCCGAATAGCCAATGCAATCTTGGAAAAGAAAAATGGAGCTGGAGAAAAATCAGGCTCCTGGACCTCAGACTATACTACAAAGCTACAGTAATCAAGACAGTATGGTGCTGGCACAAAAACAGAAATATACATCAATGGAACAGGACAGAAAGCCCAGAGATAAACCCACGCACATATGGTCACCTTATCTTTGATAAAGGACGCAAGAATAGACAATGGAGTAAAGACAGCCTCTTCAATAAGTGGCGCTGGGAAAACTGGACAGCTACATGTAAAAGAATGAAATTAGAACACTCCCTAACACCATACACAAAAAAAACTCAAAATGGATTAAAGATCTAAATGTAAGGCCAGACACTATAAAACTCTTAGAGGAAAACATAGGCAGAACACTCTATGACATAAATCACAGCAAGATCCTTTTTGACCCACCTCCTAGAGAAATGGAAATAAAAACAATGGGCAGAAGACCTAAATAGACATTTCTCCAAAGAAGATATACAGATTGCCAACAAACACATGAAAGAATGCTCAACATCATTAATCATTAGAGAAATGCAAATCAAAACTACAATGAGGTATCACCTCACACCACTCAGAATGGCCATCATCAAAAAAATCTACAAACTGGGCTTCCCTGGTGGCACAGTGGTTGAGAGTCCGCCTGCCGATGCAGGGAACACGGGTTCGTGCCCTGGTCCAGGAAGATCCCACATGCCGCGGAGCGGCTAGGCCCGTGAGCCATGGCCGCTGAGCCTGCGCG
>NW_020172779.1:12564850-12685703 GCF_003031525.2 Neophocaena asiaeorientalis asiaeorientalis
AAAAAATCTACAAACAATAAATGCTGGAGAGGGTGTGGAGAAAAGGGAACCCTCTTGCACTGTTGGTGGAAATGTAAATTGATGCAGCCACTATGGAGAACAGTATGGAGGTTCCTTAAAAAACTAAAACTAGAACTACCATAGGACCCAGCAATCTCACTACTGGGCATATACCCTGAGAAAACCGTAATTCAAAAAGAGCCATGTACCACAGTGTTCATTGCAGCTCTGTTTATGATAGCCAGTACATGGAAGCAACCTAAGTGTCCATTGACAGATGAATGGATAAAGAAGATGTGGCACATATATACAATGGAATATTACTCAGCCATAAAAAGAAACGAAATTGAGTTATTTGTAGTGAGGTGGATGGACCTATAGTCTGTCATACAGAGTGAAGTAAGTCAGAAAGAGAAAAACAAATACCGCACACTAACACATATATATAGAATCTAAAAAAAGAAAAAAATGGTCACGAAGAACATAGGCGCAGGACGGGAATAAAGACACAGACCTACTAGAGAATGGACTTGAGGACACGGGGAAGGGGGAAGGGTAAGCTGGGACAAAGTGAGAGAGTGGCATGGACATATATACACTACCAAATGGAAAATCAATAGCTAGTGGGAAAGCAGCTGCATAGCACAGGGAGATCAGCTCGGTGCTTTGTGACCACCTAGAGGGGTGGGATAGGAAGGGTGGGAGATGCAAGACGGAAGTGATATGGGGATACATGTATATGTATAGGTGATTCACTTGTTATAAAGCAGAAACTAACACAGCACTGTAAAGAAATTATACTCCAACAAAGATGTTAAAAAAGAAAGAATGGGCAAAGGGTTTGAATTGACATTTGTCCAAAGAAGATATCCATATGACCAATAAGCATGTGAAAAGATGGTCAATAATATTAGGAATACGCAAATCATAACCATAATGAAACACCACTTCATACCCACCAGGATGGCTTTAAAATCTTAAAAAATAAAAAGAACATAAAACAAAAAGTGTTGTCTAAGGGTAAAGAAATTGGAACTTTGTACATTGCTGCTGGAAATGTAAAATGGTGCAGCCACTGTGGAAAACACTTTGGCAGTTCCACTTCTAGACATATACCGCAAAATGAAAACATATGTCTACACAAAAACTTGTAAATGAATATTCGCAACAGCCTTATTCATATTAGTTAAGAGTTTGAGATTGACATGTACACACTACTATACTTAAAATGGATAACAAGGACCTACTGTATAGCACAGGGAACTCTGCTCAATATTATATAAACAAACTAAATGGGAAAAGAATTTGAAAAAGAATAGATACATGTATATGTGTAACTGAGTCACTCTGCTGTACACCTGAAACTAACACAACATTGTTAAGCAACTATACTCCAATATAAAATAAAAAGTTAAAAAAGGTAACCAGCATAGCCATCAACAGATGAATCTATGAACAAATTATGGTACAATCCTACAATGGAATATTATTCAACCATAAAAAGAATAAATTACTGATACATGCTACAATGTGGGTGAAGCTTGAAAACATGCTAAGTGAAAGAAGTATGTCACAAAAGACCACGTGTATATGATTCCATTTATATGAGAAACAGAAAGTAGATTAGTGGTAACCACAGGCTGAGGGAAAAAGGAAATAGGGAATGATTACTAGTGGGTGTGGGCCTTCTTTTTGGGGTGAGGAAACGTTCTGTAATTAAGCAGAGTTGATGGTTGCACAACTCTCTGAATATACGAAAAAGCACTAAAATGTACACTTTTTTAAAAACATCTTTACTGGAGTCTAATTGCTTTACAATGGTGTGTCAGTTTCTGCTGTATAACAAAGTGCATCAGCTATACATATACATACATCTCCATAGCTCCTCCCTCTTGCATCTCCCTCCCACCCTCCCTATTAAAATGTACACTTTAAATAAACTGGTAACTTTTATGGAAGGTGAAATAGATCTCAATAAGTGGTTATTTAAAACAAAAACTGGTGGGGACATAGAATTTCACAGTCCCCACCATGGCTCCCATCGTATTACATGATGGATGTGTGTGAACAGTTTAGTAATAAAAAGGGTTTGTATGTTAACTGTGCATGTATTGTGTATGTGTCCGTGTGTGTATGTGTGTGTGTGTGTGTGTGTGTGTTTTGAAAACCTGAAGCAAAAGTCTTTGAATACAGAGTATAATGGTTGTGGGGAGCTCTGGAGCTAGACCACTTGGGTTCAGATTACAATGCCACCACTTTCAAACTACAGAATCTCAGACAATCTAATTAACCTCTCCAAGTTCCAGATTCCTTATTAGTAAATAGGAAATAGTGCTTATCTTATGGGTGCGCATGTGCGTATTTAATTAAGTTTACAGTAGCTCAGTTTATGTTAACAGTTATCATTGTTTTCACGGCTATTATTACTCTCTTAGCAGTCACTGGACTTAATCTGAACCACCATGGAGGGGTGGCCAAGACAAAGGGCCTCTCTCCCTTTCTGTTGACATTTCTGTTGACATTTCTCTCCCTATTCCAACTTCTAGAACTAGCTCCTGTCCCCACTACACACCTACAAGTCACTGGGGATTGTTTTGCTTGGGGGATGAAACTGCACAGACAGAGGAGGGATGGGGGCCAGCTGAGTCTCACTTCCACCCTCTCTCTTTCCCTCCTCCTGTCTCCAGAGACGGGTCTCATCAGCAGGACCCCTGGAATCTGCTTTAGCTCTCACGGGATCTCCCAGGGGACCTCTGGAACTGTCTCTTTGGTACAGCTCTGAACTACCCCAAAGCACGTGATGGTTCAATCAAAACGCTTTTGTCCTACTTTTGAAAGAGCAAAGCCAAAGTGATGAGGGGGGAATAGCAGTGGTGAGAAGAAGGCAAGATCATCCTTGAAGCTCTTGGAAGAAAAGAAACATGGATGGTAAAGACAAGCAAGTACTAAATGTGTCCCAGGAATGATCACTCCACCCACGGCCGATGCTTCGTGCCCAGGCCCCTGAGCCACCACGCCCGCTGCTCCACACCCCTTCCCCTGTGGGAGCCAGTGACCCAGGCACTGAGCCACCATTCAGACTGAGGGGCCTACACGACCACTACTGTCCTTCTGGGTGGGGGACTGGAGAGAAGGGGAAGGCAGGAAGCACTCCTCCTATCTCAAGTCTGAACCCTGAGCTCATCTTTATAATACAAAAGAGAAACTTTTGTTCCTTCAGCACTTGCTCTGGGCCAGACCCAGAATAAGTAAGTTACAGGGGGACCTAAGTTAATGATGGGGGTGAAGGGACAGATGTCTGTATAAGGGAAGCCTGTATCTGAGACATGGGGAAAAGCTGCCTGTGCAAATCAGGGGTGACTTCACAGAGGAGGCAGCAGTAGAGCTGCTGGGAGATCCCCACTGAGAATTAGTACCCCTTTTTGGCCTCCCATATGTCAGTATTTTATATGAATAAGCTAATTTAACCTAGATAGCTTGAACCCACCTCAGCTCGTGTCCAAAATTAGTCTTCTTTCAACGTCAATAAATATTTGTCTCTGTGGGGCTGCCCTCGAGGTACTTGAGGAGGGATACAAGACCCCTGGCAGGGATATTACTTGTCTGGGGAGGAGGGATGGTATTTACAACCTGTTTTAGTAAAAGCACAATCTCTTACCAGATCACTGACCATCAGCATACTACCTGGCAGGTGTCACAGGCAAGGCTCACCTTTAGATCAGCAAACACGTCCTAAACACCTCTGTGTCGCAGGCTGGAAATACTGTGTTGAACAGCTGCCACTGGCCCCCTTCCCCTGTCCTCAATGCACAAGCAGTCTGGGCGATGCCTCCCAGACCCGCCGCCTTTGTTTGCCACGTGAGGCTCCTGCAGAGCCTGGGGATGATTCTCACCCCACCTGTTAGCAAATCTCTCAGCATCCATCATGCACATCTGAGAAAACCCCTGCCAGATAAAGAGGGGATTAGGGCATGTATGCTGGAGATAGGGCAAGAGGCTCTAAGTATCTGAAGATCAGCCAGAGAGGGTAATGTGATAAAGAATAAATGTCAGACAATTTTTTAAAAAGAGGGAAAATGTACAAGTGGCTTTAGAGAGGTTTTCTGCATTGGGAAAGTTTATGAGCAAGGATTTGGCAAGCAGGCATTGAAGCTGCTTTTTCCTACATCTGTTTTCTTCCCTCTGCTCTTGTCAGCAGAGCTGTTAGTGGAAATCTAAGAACTGACATCAGTCCTACTGCCATTCCATGCGATGCCTAGCCCCAAGTTAGAGATCTTGATAAGAAAATAGTGAAGGAACACACCAAGCAGAATATTAGCCAAAGATGCTGGTGCAATGCTGGGAGTGTAACAAGACCAGAGAGCTAGCCCAGCCTCTGGAAATTCTAGGCCCACCTTCTACAGCCAAAGAAACCAACTTCAAGCACCCATCATGTGCAACGCACATAGATTCACACCTCCATAAGAGTCTCCTGTTCAAGTTATACTAACACGTGTGTCTACCTTTATATTGACTGAATGATTTCTCAGTTTAAAACTAACTGGCTCTTTTCTCTAAGAGTTTCATTTTATGGAATCATGGCCATTTATTGAGCACCAGAAATTTGGCCAAATTCTCTACTTAGTTTATTTAATTTAACTTTACAACAGACCTGAAAGGTACGTATTAGAAACCTTTGTTACTGAGGAGAAAAATTAAGGCCCTGGAGGACTATGGAAACTGCCCCAAGCCAGAGAGCTGAGAAGTGAAGTATATTCAATTCAAGTCCATAATAATTAAAAAAAAAAAACCCCTGATTTTTTTTTTGTAGAAAACTTGTTCTTTCTTTCACTATGTATTAAAATGAAATTCATAACTTTACATGATATAAACTAAAAAAAAGAAAAAAGCTTCTATGTTCACCCTGGACCATAAATGAAGAATATATCTAGCAGTATTAGCTTGTATATCTTTTTTTAAACAGCATTTTGGATTTTTAGTCATTTTAAGAATATTTTTATATTATAAATACCTAATACATTCTTCTTAGAAAGGATAGAGAATATACGTTATTTAAAAAGAAAAAAAAAAAGATAAAACAAAGGAAGCAGCCATTACGATTACAGTGTTGGCAATATCCTTCCCCTTGTGTCACACCCATTTTTACCCTGTAAGTGGAATTTCTGGATGAGAGGATGTAGATATTCTGAGGCTTTTTGATACATATCAACAAATCACCCTCTGGAAACACTGCAGTCATTTTTCTCCAGTCTTGAGTTTTATCTCAGTGTTCACTTAAATTTCAATTGGATCACTAGAAACTATGAAGAACTTTATCTGATTACTGTGTATATTCTTTATCATGTATTTACTCAATTTCCTTTTGATTGATAGGCTCATTTTTTCTTACTGATTTGTAAGTATGGTTCATATATCCAGGATATTATTTTTTTCTGACGTGTTACTGTATAACATTTGCCGCTAAGTAGTCTGATGTGCAAAAGTACTATTTTCAATATTTACATTATCAATCTTTTTCTCTACTTTTTCTGCCCAATACCAGTATCTTAAATATGTTTACCTTTAGCACTTGTTACATTTTTATAATTTTGTTATTTTTGCTTAAACATTTGATACATCTAAAGTTTATTTTGGTGTGTGATGGGAGTTAGAAAACATTTTTTAGATCTTTAGTAAAATAAAAGACAAGTAATATTTAATGTTTATGCTTGTTATGATTTCTCTTACAAAGAAAAAACTCCTTAGCTCCAAAATTTGCCCCGGTTGCTTAGAAATTTGTAGTCATTGTGAATATAAGATACATAAGGGGGGGCTTCCCTGGTGGTGCAGTGGTTGAGGGTCCGCCTGCCGATGCAGGGGACAAGGGTTCGTGCCCCGGTCCGGGAAGATCCCACATGCCGCGGAGCGGCAACTTCCCGTGAGGAAGACCCACATATTCTATTTCCCCTTACATCTTTATATTAAAAAAAAGATATATAAGGGGAAATAGAATATGTGGGTCTTCCTCATAGGAGATGTATACATTGTCAGGGAGATAATAAAAATATAAAATAGTGTACTATGGTAATTGTGAAATATGAATGAAGGTCAAATGGATAGGGCAGCTTTGGAGAAGAGTGAGTATTAAGTTGAGCTTCAGAGAATAAATAGAATTTGGCAAGATGGAATGGAGGAGAAAAGGCATGAAGGACAAGAGGAATTGCTGGGCAACATCAGAACATAATAGCAGCAACAACAAGACCAAGCTGAGCGTCACTGAGTTGAAAAGGAGATGAAATTAACTACGGGATATGTTGTAGCTGACGGCAAGCAGTTAATCTGGCTTCTTTTTACATTTACAATCATTTTGCAACAGAATTTGACGACTCTTTAGAAGACTAGATTATATTAAGCCAACCACTGTTCTAAACTAGGGAAAACCAAGAAGAAAATACAATTTGGACTTGGTACCAACAATCTGTATAATTCATTCCTGTTTCCTTTGCCCATCCATTCATTGCCATTCCATTAGAATTTTAGCCACTAGTTATTTTTTTATTCTTTCACTGAACAAGTATTTTCTGCGTCTCCATGACATGCCAAGCACTTTGCAAAGTACTAGGGATATAAGGAACCAACCTGATCCCTGGTCTGGGAGATACTCATAGAATAGAGGAGAGACAAAAACATAACACATTCGAACAGGCTGAGTGCTATCATTCAGGAGTATTACTTAGGTTGTGAGAGCACGAAGGAGCCACTAATGCTACCTGGCGTTCTCCACAAAAGCCAGACAAAGTCAATGGCATTGAGTTGATCTCTGAAGGTTGAGTAGCAGCCTACCAGTTTGGGAAGCCGTGGGTACTAGGTGGTCTCATGGGATTGGAGCCCATGTTGTGTGTTGAGGAAGATCATCAGGGAAGCCCCTACTTTATAGCCCATTTCCCTCTGAGGGTGGCTTTTCACTGAAGGCATTCAGTCTACTTATATCCCTCCTTTACCTATACATGCTTGAAACCACTGATTGGATGTGAGAAAAACCATCCGTTGGATATCACCTGGGCATCTATGTTATAAGGAACATAATTATGACAGGTGACATTCATCGAACACTTAGGACGTGCCACACACTGTTCTAGCCATTTTTACTTATTTCATCCACACAGCAACCCTCACAGTATCTTCTTCTTTTGCAGCTTTGGAAACTGAAGCCCAGAGCCATCAAGGAGATTGTCCAAAACTTCTGGACACAAAATTGTGAACCTGGGATTCAAACGTAGACATCCCGACTCCAGAGCTGTGCTATTGAATATTAAATCCCATCCTGCCTTGAGTTTGCTGGAAATAGGAAAAGAAACCACAGCTCTGGCCTAGAGTAACTCAACACTGACAGTTAATCTCCTAGAACATACAGATTAACCTGGAAGGGAACGCAGAAGAGTGAAAATGGTCATAGAAGAGTAGACTGTTAAATTTTATCGCTTTTAAGGTAAACACAATGCAGGCGTTCACACTAAGGAGTCACAATGTCATTACATCATTTTTTTTTATTGGTCAAATGGGCTATAGATGCATAGTCAGTTAAACAATGCACAATCCCATTGATGGGTTGCTTTTTCTCTTCCACGTACTCCAAAATGAGTAAGAGTGGGATTTTTGGTTTATTCCTACAAAGATGCAGATTGAAATGATTTGGTACTTAGCAAGGCTTCTAGAATTATTACTTAAGTAAAAATGCACCTTTTAGTTGAAACCTCAGAGATTGTTTAAAGCATCTTCACATTACCTAGTTGGAGAAGCAGAGGATGCTCAGCAAGTATAGACTAGATCCGGCCCTCCTGGCTCCCCCTCCAGCCATAGTCCCCCGCCCCGCCGCAGTACTAACAATTCAATCAGGTGCAATGACTGCCTGTGGCATCAGTGCTGCTCCAATCCTTGTCTAGAAAGTATTCAGTTTGACCCCATCTAGATGAAAGGAGCATTAGGGTGAACAATCGGAAGTCGTATCAGGATGGTCAGTGGTGCGCCTCCCTTCAGGATGGCCTAAGGCTGACTCTCCCGTGTGGGGTACTTATTTAACATCTTTATGATTTGGCATCACCAGTTAGAGCTGAATTCTGAAGCAATGGCCAGTGGACCATAGCCAGCCCTATAATGTGTTTTGTTTAACTCATTATTTTAAATGAATGAATGATGAAGGAATATTATACTAAAATATTCAGAGATTTCCATTAAAAAACCTGTTTTTTCAATTTCTTGTGAAAAGCAGAAGACCTGGCAACAACAGCCCACTTTTCTGCGTGGCACGTGGCAGCGACTCACGGTAGCTGACTAGAATCTACACCATTCAGATAGGACCTTCCTTTCCCTATGCATGTGGCCTGTTTCACTCAAGGTATCTGTCTGGCCCCAGTTTGGATTTGTTTTTGAACACTGACATAGAGCACCGGGAAGAATGATGCCTGATCTTTACACACTCTCCAACATGTCTGTGTGGCTATTTGCTAAATTATAGCTATGTCAAAGCAAATGACTGAACTATGGCTAATTCATGCAGCAAGTGTTGAACAAACATCACACGTGTTTATGTTTCTATTTATGATTGTGTATAGTATTTTATTTACAACGTAAATCAAAGCCCGTCGGAAGGATTTCTTTATCGATCGATGTGATTAAGGCAAGAAATTATATGTGAACTACCTAGTTCCCTGGGGTGACATTCAACTACTCCTGCAATGTGCAAAGAATACTCATGTTTCCTAATGTTAATAATCAGAAAAGAAACCCTTGGGTTAAATGATTAACAAAGAAGATAATCCTTTAAATAAAACGTGGAGTCTACATGCAAAATGTATGAAAATTATACCCAGCCACTGGAAGAGCATCTAGATTCAAGGAAGATCTAATGTAATTAAAGCTTTTCCTGAGATATAGAAAAGCAAAAGTATGACTGGTTAAATTAAGAAAGGGGTATCGTATTTTTAAGCCATTTTTATTTTAATTAAATATAATAGACCTTTAGGCAAAATTAATGTGACACGTTTTTACATGTTTAGCCACCTGGCAAAATCTTATCATCTGTCAAGAGCCACATCAACGGCTTCTGTGAAGCATTTAAACAAAACTCCATCTCTCCTTTGTAGCTCCCCATGATGATCTCAATCTTTGGTGGTTTTACTTATTTTACTAAAGTATGATTATTAGTTACAGGGCAGTTTTTCAGTTAAGATTGTGAGCTATTTGGTAACAGAAAAGTCAGCCATTTTCTTTTTCTCTCACACACTTAGCATAATGTCTGGCCAATGAAAAAAATTAATATTGTTGAAAGAATATGTGGATGAATAAATGTGTGAATGAATATTAAATGATTAAGTATTAACCAAGCTTTGGGAGGCAACTATATAGCTGTGAAAACAGCACTGGCTATATTCAGAATATTTAGAACTGAATTTTGTGTCTGCTACCTACAGCTTTGAGTAATTGAACAAGGAATTTTACAGATGGACAGATATATCTCCTAATATATTTGCCCAACAGGGCTACTGTGAACATCTAACGACACACTGCAAAAGTAACTTGAAATTGTTAAGTGCTTGTCAACTATATGGGCTCATGGATATGAAGAATTCCATCATTTTCAGAAACTGTTAACTGTCATTTACATCCTTTTTTTAACACTACTTTTGGCTAAAACTTGCAAATATGGCCTATAAATTTTTGTCTTTATATTTGTCAGTTGGGGCTCTCGCAACAGAGAGGTTCCATAGTGTTCATACTGTTTCCATGGGTACCGTTGTGAAAAACCAAGATGGTGGTGCCTTTTTAAAGTCAGTCAGACTTGAAGTTAGATTTTTGTTGGGAGCAGGGGATGAAAACAAAGAATTTTGAAGAAAGAGAAAAGAAAGTTATTGGGACTTTCCAATTAAAGAATGCAAAAGAAATCTAAGTAAATTCTTACCATTTATAATGGAAGAGGTGGAAAATGGATGTTGGCGTGAGAAGGATTATGCAAAACTCCTTATTTACCCTTATAATGCTAGTGACCTTGGAGCCTCAATATTCTCATGTGTAAATGGGGAATGATGATAAATAGGCTTTCAGGTGTTGGGGATTAAATGAAATAACCTATCTAGAGCATCTGGTACAGCACCTGGCACATTCCTTTTGGAGGGAATGTTCAGCCTCCCTGTGTATGCTGACAACAGAGGACTACATTGGCAGTTCCTGGTTAGCCTAAGGGAAGATTTAATGCTGCTTTTCATGTGGGACCCAGCCCCAGCCATCTTCAAGGGAAGTTATTGCATCTGGCCCCAGAAGCAGAGCTGACATTTTTGACAGGGCCTTAAGTGCAGCTCTCCCTGGGGTGTTGTAACTGAGACAAGACAGGGCAGGTGGCAGTAATTGGCATCACATCCACTCAGCGATTGGATATAACATGGATTACCATGGAATTCTTTTTTTTTTTTAAGAGAGACTTCTATGAACCTTAGCCGGTTCTAAACCCTTTGATAATTATTTCTATCATCAATTACACAGCTGAAGGTTGAAAGGAAAGGCTGTATTTTCTTAGGAATAAGCAGATTTACCCTGTTGTTCCCAAAAAGAACAGTATGGTATTAATAGCTACCAGTTTTCCATTACTATTTTATTGCTCAGACTTAGAAATCAGTGCTTGGACCGACAGGGTACCACTCTCCTTCATTTCCTGATACACTCCTGAATGTCAACTCTAAAATTCCAGGAGTATGAACACAGGAGAAGACGATTGTCCCAGCACAGCAGTTAGGCAGACGGTGAATTCAGCTTTCCTCCATTTTTTGTTCTGTTCAGGCTCTCAACAGATTGGATAAATAAGTGATACGTGGCTGGGTTAATGCGGCCTGTCACACTGGGCAGGGCCATCTGATTTGCTCCGTCCACCAATGCAAATGCTAATCTCCGTAGGAAGCACCCTCACAGACACACCCGGAAATAATGTCCAACCCACTATCCGGGTATCTGTTGGCCCAGTCAGGTTGATGCACAGAATTAACCACCACAGTCTCCAAAGGCTTAGACCAGGAATCTGTGAAGAGTGATGGACTCCCGTAGGTACCCCTACTCCTAATTCTCAAAATGACGTCAACATGATTTCTTCTCACTCTAGGAGATATGAAACAGGGCTTCTTCAAATGATTGCCACTTTTCACCTCCTGTTAGGAATCGTTGATTTAACAAGTATCTATTAAGTACCTACTCTCTGTCAGGTAATAGTAAGCAAAGAAGGAAAGAAGATGAGATAGAAGTAAGTCCCTGCTCTCAGATAGATTACACTTTAATGCAGGGAAACAAATTCACACCAATTAAGGTATTGTCAGTTAATGTACTGTTAACCATGAAAGATGTGTACATGGAACTATGAAAAAATAACAGGAAGATCTATTTTATATTAGAGTGGCAGCATAGAAAAAGCCTCTGAGAATGACTATTTCTTAGAAACAAAGAACTGACTTTCTATTAGGGCAACATGGGCTCTCTGCTTCATTTCTCCTTTCCTCCCTTCCTCTCTTCTCCTGTTTTTTTTTTTTTTTCCTTTTCTTTTTGGTTATAAAAGAGAGAACATGAAAATGGCCCGTTTCAAAAAAATCCTAGACAACAAGGCTTTACCTACTACTTCCCAACAGCAGAGTCCAAAATAATAAAATAATAGTCCTAGTGAAATTGGGCTGGGTTCATCCATCCTCAGAGACTAGGGAATGAATATTCAGATCTGGAAGCTACAATAGATTTGGTTGTTGTCAAGAAGATAGAGAAGCTGAAGAATATATATTTAATAATAATCCCTAGTAGATAAGCAGAGCCATTTTCTAAATTATTATTAATAATAATAATTGTAGTAATAAGCATAATGATGATAGGCTATTAGCCATGTGCCAGTTTGAGGCACATCCTGTGCATAATGTCATTTAATGCTGGTAACAGTCTGTTTTATTCACATAAATATCCAAATGGCTTTGTCTAAAGAGCCATACAAAACTCTGAATTGGTTCTGGTTGGTAAAACTCTCAGGGAAGCTAAGTGAGAGGAGGACATGGCAGGGAGATCATCAGTGCATGGGGGCTGGTGTCATGGTTCCAGGTGAGGACATAGGAAGGAGGATTCAGCCACCTCCAGGTGTAAAAGTCTGCAAGATGTCAAAGAGTATTCTTAGTTCCAGCACAGATTTCAATTTATGTGTTTAATCTTTCATCCAACAAAACCTATTTTGAAATCAAACATATGTTAATGATGATATATCAATAAGTACAACAATTAACCTTTACAGCCCTATTATATTACCCTGAACAAAGATTCTGGGATCCAGAGAGGAATATCTAGTCTGTGGTCATCTAGTGCTGCCACATGGACCCAAGACTGGGAAAGAGGAGCCCATAGGCCATTTTGATCTAATCCAAATCTTTTGTTTTCCATATAGGAAAAGTGGAAAAGTGAGGCCATGCAAAGGGAATAACTTGCTCAAGGTCACATAGTATAAGCTAGGGTCAAAGCCACAATCCATACCAAGTTGTTGGACTCCTGGGCTCTACCACATTTTCAATGCATTAAGCTACCCTGTGTCAGAGATCAGATTGACCCTTGGGCCAGGTGCCCCTTCCAAGCTTGAAATTGGGTTAAATCCCCCACTGATCACAACTCATGAAAGACATCTGGAAAATGGTCTCACAGTGCAACAAAGCTCAGCAAAGGAGTACGCGTGACTCACTGCAAATCATCTCCACTTTCTGAACAGCAAGTCAGAGCCTAGGTGCTTTTCCCATAAAAGGGGAAACAGCATTTTTTCCGTGTGCAAGAAACTGTGATAATTAAATCAGGATCAAGCTGCTTTTCTCCCTCACACGTGAACTTTCACATCAAGCAACTCTCATCGTCACCCACAAAAAGAAAAGAAAGCTAGATTTACCTTATTTCTATGAAGCATGGGCTAGATAAATTGTGCACCTATCCATCTTTTTAAAGGTTATTTTAAAAAGGCAAAAGGACTACCCCCAGAGTATTAAGATAGTTTCTCAAAAATACAAGCAAACAGTTAAAGTGTCAACAAGCAGTGTATAAAACAGAGTGCTCAAGCAGCCATCTGAATAAACTGGATTTTAATCCTGCTCTACGTGTAGCCTTGGGAAGGAAACATCGCCCCACTAGGCTTTGGTTTCTTCCTCCGAAAAAGATGAGCTCTAATGTCTTTGTTCCTCTACCTTTCCACAAGTTTTTAATTAAGAATATGTGTAAAATAAATGAGGTTATTCCAAGGCACAGGCGCACACGTCATCTCTGGACTGGAAAGTCAGGGTTCATAGCAAGAGATTATCGTCAACAAGTCCACAAGGGTCTTCATAACCCAGTCTAGAGTCAAAGGATCATTGAGGGGAAATTCCATTCTTATTCCCAGGCTGTTTTCCTATGAATCCTCATCCAATTTAAGCACATAAAAAGGGCTTTTTCATATGTTAATATGTGCATATCCCAACTTTAACACTTCCCACCAAAATAGAACACATTTGTACCTCCATCAGCTCTTCACAAGAGGATGTTTAAAATCCACACATTTATGAATTAAAAAGTACAAAGTACAATTTGTATCATTTTTAAAGAGAAAAAAGGGGGGGTGGTTGTGAGTAGTCTAAATGAAACATCATGTCAGAAACAGAATATATAACCTGGCAACAAGAAAAATGTTCCTAGTACTCGGTGAAAATTAAGTTCAAGATGGTGTGTGTTCAAGAAAAAAAAATGACTATGGAATTTTGAATTTTAAAAAGAGTCTTTTCATAGGCTTCATCTCATTTGTAAGCACTTTTAATTTTTAAATTAACATAGCATATGGGCTTCCCTGGTGGCGCAGGGGTTGACAGTCCACCTGCCGATGCAGGGGACATGGGTTCGTGGCCCGGTCCGGGAAGATCCCACATGTCATGGAGCGGCTGGGCCCGGGAGCCATGGCCGCTGAGCCTGTACGTCTGGAGCCTGTGCTCTGCAATGGGAGAGGCCACAATAGTGAGAGGCCCGCGTATCGCAAAAAAAAAAAAAAAATTAACATATCATAAAATTAACTTTTTATGTGAATACAGATCTCTACATTTTTTTTAACATCTTTGAGTATAATTGCTTTACAATGGTGTGTTAGTTTCTGCTGTATAACAAAGCGAATCAGCTATACGTATACATATATCCCCATATCTCCTCCCTCTTGCATCTCCCTCCCATCCTCCCTATCCCACCCCTCTAGGTGGTCTCAAAGCACCGAGCTGATCTCCATGTGCTATGCGGCTGCTTCCCACTAGCTATCTATTTTACATTTGGTAGTGTATATATGTCCATGCCACTCACTCACTTCATCCCAGCTTACCCTTCCCCCTCCCTGTGTCCTCAAGTCCATTCTCTAGTAGGTCTGCATCTTTACCCCCATCTTGCCCCTAGGTTCTTCATGTCCTTTTTTTTTTTTTAGATTCCATATATATGTGTTAGCATACGGTATTTGTTTTTCTCTTTCTGACTTCACTCTGTATGACAGACTCTAGATCCATCCACCTCACTACAAATAACTCAATTTCATTTCTTTTTATGGCTGAGTAATATTCCATTGTATATATGTGCCACATCTTCTGTATCCATTCATCTGTCGATGGACACTCGGGTTGCTTCAATGTTCTGGCTATTGTAAACAGTGCTGCAATGAACATTGTGTTACATGACTCTTTTTGAATTATGGTTTTCTCAAGGTATATGCCCAGTAGTGGGATTGCTGGGTCATATGGTAGTTCTATTTTTAGTTTTTTAAGGAACCTCCATACTGTTCTCCATAGTGGCTGTTACCAATTTACTTTCCCACCAAAAGTGTAAGAGGATTCCCTTTTCTCCACACCCTCTCCAGCATTTATTTTTTGTAGACTTTTTGATGACAGCCATTCTGACCAATGTGAGGTGATACCATGTAGTTTTGATTTGCACTTCTCTAATGATTAATGACATTGTGCAACCTTTCATGTGTTTGTTGGCAATCTGTATATCTTCTTTGGAGAAATATCTATTTAGGTCTTCTGCCCATTTATGGATTGGGTTGTTTTTTTAATATTCAGCTGCATGAGCTGCTTGTATATTTTGGAGATTAATCCTTTGTCAGTTGCTTCATTTACAAATATTTTCTCCCATTCTGAGGGTTGTCTTTTCATCTTGTATATGGTTTCCTTTTCTGTGCAAAAGCTTTTAAGTTTCATTAGGTCCCATTTTTTTTACTTTTGTTTTTAATTCCATTTCTCTAGGAGGTGGGTCAAAAAGGATCTTGCTGTGATTTATGTCATAGAGTGTTCTGCCTATGTTTTCCTCTAAGAGTTTTATAGTGTCTGGCCTTACATTTAGATCTTTAATCCATTTTGAGTTTATTTTTGTGTATGGTGTTAGGGAGTGTTCTAATTTCATTCTTTTACATGTAGCTGTCCAGTTTTCCCAACACCACTTATTGAAGAGGCTGTCTTTTCTCCATTGTCTATTCTTGCGTCCTTTATCAAAGATAAGGTGACCATATGTGCGTGGGTTTATCTCTGGGCTTTCTATCCTGTTCCATTGATCTATATTTCTGTATTTGTGCCAGCACCATACTGTCTTGATTACTGTATCTTTGTAGTATAGTCTGAGGTCGGGGACCCTGATTCCTCCAGCTCCGTTTTTCTTTCTTAAACTTACTTTGGCTATTCGGGGTCATTTGTGTTTCCATACAAATTGTTAAATTTTTTACTCTAGTTCTGTGAAAAATGCCATTGGTAGTTTGATAGGGATTGCATTGAATCTATAGATTGCTTTGGGTAGTAGAGTCATTTTCACAATGTTGATTCTTCCAATCCAAGAATGTGGTATATCTCTCCATCTGTTTGTATCATCTTTAATTTCTTTCATCTGTGTCTTATAGTTTTCTGCATACAGGTCTTTTGTCTCCTTAGGTAAGTTTATTCCTAGATATTTTATTCTTTTTGTTGCAATGGCAAATGGGAGTTTTTCCTTAATTTCTCTTTCAGATTTTTCATCATTAGTGTATAGGAATGCCAGAGATTTCTGTGCATTAATTTTGTATCCTGCTACTTTACCAAATTCACTGATTAGCTCTAGTAGTTTTCTGGTAGCATCTTTAGGATTCTTTATGTATCATGAAGAATGTATCATTCTTTATGTATCATTCTTTATGTATCATGTCATCTGGAAACAGTGCCAGTTTTACTTCTTCTTTTCTGATTTGGATTTATTTTATTTCTTTTTCTTCTCTAATTTCTGTGGCTAATAATTCCAAAACTAAGTTGAATAATAGTGGTGAGAGTGGGCACCCTTGTCTTGCTCCTGATCTTAGTGGAAATGGTTTCAGTTTTTCACCATTGAGAATGATGTTGGCTGTGGGTTTGTCATATATGGCCTTTATTATGTTGAGGTAAGTTCTCTCTATGCCTACTGTCTGGAGGATTTTTATCATAAATGGGTGTTGAATTTTGTCAAAAGCTTTTTCTGCATCTATTGAGGAGATCATGTGGCTTTTATCCTTCAATTTAATATGGTGTATCACATTGATTGATTTGCATATATTGAAGAATCCTTGCATTCCTGGAATAAACCCCACTTGATCATGGTGTATGATCCTTTTAATGGGCTGTTGGATTCTGTTTGCTAGTGTTTTGTTGAAGAATTTGCATCTATGTTCATCAGTGATATTGGCCTGTAGTTTTCTTTCTTTGTGACATCTTTGTCTGGTTTTGGTATCAGGGTGATGGTGGCCTTGTAGAATGAGCTTGAGAGTGCTCCTCCCTCTGCTATATTTTGGAAGAGTTTGAGAAGGATAGGTGTTAGCTCTTCTCTAAATGTTTGATAAAATTTGCCTGTGAAGTCATCTGGTCCTGGGCTTTTGTTGTTGGAAGATTTTTAATCACAGTTTCAATTTCAGTGCTTGTGATTGCTCTGTTTATATTTTCTATTTCTTCCTGGTTCAGTCTTGGAAGGTTGTGCTTTTCTAAGAATTTGTCCATTTCTTGCAGGTTGTCCATTTTATTGGCAGAGTGGCTTGTAGTCATCTCTCATGGTCCTTTGTATTTCTGCAGTGTCAGTTGTAACTTCTCCTTTTTCATTTCTAACTCTATTAATTTGAGTCTTCTCCCTTTATTTCCTGATGAGTCTGGGGAATGTTTTATCAATTTTGTTTATCTTCTCAAAGAACCAGTTTTTAGTTTTATTGATTGTTGCTATCATTTCCTTCATTTCTTTGTCATTTATTTCTGATATGATCTTTATGATTTCTTTCCTTCTGCTAACTTTGGCAGGGGGGCGGTTGTGCTTCTTTCTCTAATTGCTTTAGGTATAAGGTTAGGTTGTTTGAGATGTTTCTTGTGTCTTGAGGTAGGATAATATTGCTATAAGCTTCCCTCTTAGAACTGCTTTTGCTGCATCCCATAGGTTTTGTGGGGGTTTTTTAAACATCTTTATTGGAGTACAATTGCTTTACAGTGGTGTGTTAGTTTCTGCTGTATAACAAAGTGAATCAGCTATACATAAACATATATCTCCTCCCTCTTGCGTCTCCCTCCTACCCTCCCTATCCCACCCCTCTAGGTGGTGACAAAGCACCAAGCTGATCTCCCTGTGCTATGTGGCTGCTTCTCACTAGCTATATATGTTACATTTGGTAGTGTATATAATCCCATAGGTTTTGGATAGTCGTGTTTTCATTGTCATTTTTTCTAGGTATTCTTTGATTTCCTCTTTGACTTCTTCAGTGATCTCTTGGTTACTTAGTAGTGTATTGTTTAGCCTCCATGTGTTTGTATTTTTTACAGTTTTTTTTTTCCTGTAAGTGATATTTAGTCTTAGAGCACTGTGATCAGAAAAGGTACTTGATATGATTTCAATTTCCCTAAATTTACCAAGGCTTGTTTCGTGACCCAAGGTATGATCTATCCTGGAGAATGTTCCATGAGCACTTGAGAAGAAACTGTATTTTGTTGTTTTTGGATGGAATGTCCTATAAATATCAATTAAGTCCATCTTGTTTAATCCATCATTTAAAGCTTTGTTTCCTTATTTATTTTCATTTTTGTTGATCGGTCCATTGGTGAAAGTGGGGTGTTAAAGTTCCCTACTATGATTGTGTTACTGTAAATTTCTCCTTTTATGATGTTAGCATTTGCTGTATGTATTGAGGTGCTGCTATCTTGGGTGCATAAATATTTACAACTGTGATATCTTCTTCTTGGAGTGATCCTTTGATCATTGTGTAGTGTCTTTGTCTCTTGTAATAGTCTTTATTTTAAAGTCTATTTTGTCTGATATGAGAATTGCTACTCCAGCTTTCTTTTGATTTCCAATTGCATGGAATACCTTTTTCCATCCCCTCACTTTCAGTCTGCATGTGTCCCTAGGTCTGAAGTGGGTCTCTTGTAGACAGAATACATACAGGTCTTGTTTTTGTATCCATTCATCCAGTCTATGTCTTTTGGTTGGAGCATTTAATCCATTTACATTTAAGGTAATTATAGATATGTACGTTCCTATTACCATTTTCTTAATTGTTTTGCATTTGTTATTGTTGGTCTTTTCCTTCTCTTGCATTTCCTGCCTAGAGAAGTTCCTATAGCATTTGTTGTAAAGCTGGTTTGGTGGTGCTGAATTCTCTTAGCTTTTGCTTGTCTTTAAAGGTTTTAATTTCTCCGTTGAATCTGAATGAGATCCTTGCTGGGTAGAGTAATCTTGGTTGTAGGTTTTTCTCTTTCATCACTTTAAATATGTCCAGCCACACCCTTCTGGCTTGCAGAGTTTCTGCTGAAAGATCAGCTGTTAACCTTATGGGAATTCCCTTGTATGTTATTTGTTGCTTTTCCCTTGCTGCTCTTAATATTTTTTCTTTCTATTTAATTTTTGATAGTTTGGTTAACATGTATCTTAGCATGTTTCTCCTTGGATTTATCCTGTGTGGGACTCTCTGTGCTTCCTGGACTTGATTGACTTGTTTCCTTTCCCATGTTAGGGAAGTTTTCAACTATAATCTCTTCAAATGTTTCCTCAGTCCCTTTGTTTTTCTCTTGTTCTTCTGGGACCCATATAATTCGAATATTGGTGCATTTATTGTTGTCCCAGAGGTCTCTGAGACTGTCCTCAATTCTTTTCATTTTTTTCCTTTATTCTTCTCTGCAGTAGTTATTTCTACTATTTTATCTTCCAGGTCACATATCTGTTTTTCTGCCTCAGTTATCCCATTGATTTCTTCTAGAGAATTTTAAATTTCATTTATTGTGTTGCTCATCATTGCTTGTTTGCTCTTTAATTCTTCTAGGTCCTTGTTAAACTTTTCTTGTATTTTCTCCATTCTATTTCCAAGATTGTGGATCATCTCTACTATCATTACTCTGAATTCTTTATCAGGTAGACGGCCTATTTCCCCTTCATTTGTTTGGCCTGGTGGGTTTTTACCTTGCTCCTTCGTCTGCTGCGTATTTCTCCGGCTTCTCATTTTGCTTATCTTACTGTGTTTGGGGTCTTCTTTTCACAGGCTGCTGGTTCATAGTTCCCGTTATTTTTGGTGTCTGCCCCTAGTGGGTAAGGTTGGTTCAGTGGGTTGTGTAGGCTTCCTGGTAGTGGAGACTGGCACCTGTGTTCTGGTGGATGAGGCTGGATCTTGTCTTTCTGGTGGGAAGGACTGTATCTTGTGGAGTGTTTTGGGATGTCTTGGAACTTATTATGATTTTAGGCAGCCCCTCTGCTAATGGGTGGGGTTGTGTTCCTGTCTTGCTAGTTGTTTGGCATGGGTTGTCTGGCACTGTAGCTTGCTGGTCGTTGAGTGGAGCTGGGACTTAGCATTGAGATGGAGATCTCTGGGATATCTCTCACCAATTCATATTACGTAGGGCCAGTAGGTCTCTGGTGGACCAATGTCCTGAAGTCGGCTCTCCCACCTTAGAGGCTCAGGCCTGCTACCCAGCTGGAGCACCAAGACCCTGTCAGCCACACAGCATGAAACTGATATGAAATCATGCTACTCCAAAACTGGCAGACTTTCTTTCCTGCTCTTGGCTGAAAGACTCTCCACTGAGGATCCTGGGTATCTTTTCTTTTATACTTCACTGGACTCATCCACAGTAAACAATAATAACCATGATGATGATGATGATGATGTAACGTGTGGTATCTCTTGAAAATCCAAAGATTTTCTCATGTGAAATTTCTGTACTTCTTCCCAGTTCTCAGTTTTGTCTCCAATGGTGCTAACTAGCAGAAGCACCTCTGCGCCGCCATCTCTGAGGGCTGCTGCCCACCTTTGCCCCAGTGGCAGCCCAGATCTGCTCCAGCTGCTCACGGGCACCCCAGGTCTATACATTTTAACACAATGTATAGATTCGTGCAATCACCACACAGTCACAATAGAGAACTATTTCATCACCCTCAATAACTCCCCCAAGCTATCCTTTTATAGTCATCTTCTTCCCCCACACCTGACCCCTAGCAACCAACTGATGTGTTTCTCAATATACACGGCATCATACATTGTGTAACTTTTGGAAACTTCTTTCACTCACCTATGGGATCCATTCAAGTGGTTGTGTTAATCAAAATTTCATTACTTTTTATTGGTAAATAGTATTTCATCCCATGGAGGTACCACAGTTTATCTATTCTCCCATGAAGAACATTTGAGTTGTTTATAGTTTTGGCCAATTACAAATACAGCTGCTAAAAACACTCATGTACAGAGTTTTGTGTGAACAAATGTCTCTAATTATCCAGGGTTAAATACAGTACTTAGGAACAGGCCATACTATATGCATAGGCTTAACTTTATAATAAACTGCTAAAGTGTTTTCCAGAGTGGCTGTACTACTCATAGGTATAGGAATGAATGGCACTTGAAGTTGACACACATTTTCTGCAAAGGGCCCCACCCATCTCTTGGTTCAGCCCCACCTTCTTTCACATGTATCCCACCCTAGTGCCCAGCCAAACTGAAGGATTTGCATATCTCAGAGACCACCACCATCTCTCAGTTTTAGGCCTTTGCTTCCTCTGCCTGAGATGGCCAACCTTCCTGGAAAACTTAGTATTTCTGAAACACAGCTGAGGCCAAAATTCTTTGTCTACCTTGACTTTTATTCAAGCAGGATAATGCTTTCTGCATTGCTCTCCCATCATGCTTCTTCCACCAAATCCTGACTGTGAATAAGGAGGAACAGTGAACTGTTTGATGTTCTACCTTCCTTCACTCATTCACACCTTCAGCAAATACTTATTGAGTACCTACTATGCTCCAGGCATTGCCTAGATTCTCAGGTTAAGCCCAATCTGGTGTCTGGCGCAAGATAAGCAGTCAGGAGAGGTATTCTGGGTGCGTAGCATAAACAACATGGCTAAGGTTACACATGCTTTAAAAATTAAAACCTAGATCTATTGCTCATTCCGATGTCTCTTAATTAAACACACCTAACCCCAGGGGTAACTGCATTATTCTAAAACTCTCTTTGGAGGGAAGGGACTGTTTCATTAATCTTTATATCACATGAGCTGATATGTGAGTGCTCAGTAAATATTTGCTGGAATGCATTGACTTGGTAGTGGAAACTGTATTTTACAGTGTTAGGTTTGCCATTTGATACAAAACCAAGCTGTTTTTTTAAAAATATTTTATTGGACAATCAACTTTTTGTTTTTATATTGAAAGATTTTTGTCCAACAAAAATTATGTCTCCTCATCATAGTCAAGGTTTCCTTAAACATAAAATAAAACATATCCTCTCATTTCATATTTCACATAGTAAGCATATTTCTTACATGGCAGCTCATTTTCTTTGGCATCTGCAATTTGCTTAAATAATTGACTAGAGTCTGCAACAGCAGTTTGTAATGCCTGTGGTAGTGCCTCGATAATAAGACATTTGGTAATTTGGTCATTTTGTTAGAATAGCTGGTGGGTTTAATAAATGCCTGTTGAAACTGTTATTGAACTAATGTATCATTTATTCATCAAACACTGACTGAGTGCCAGCATCACAGTAGGTGCTGGTACTGCAGAGATGAATAACACAGTGTCCTGAACATTCTGAATACAAAAAAGACACTGTGTAATCTAGTACAGGAGGGATGGGGACAAATGGTTACTAAATGAATGCATTCCACAGAGATTTGAAGATTACCACCTACCTCTATATCTTTGGGAGCTTGTTCTTTTGTTTCAAGTTCAACAAATGCAAATCCGTTAGGGTTTCTTATAGATGTACAATGAAGGATGTTGGATTCAGCCAACATTCCCACATTTATCAGATACTCTCTGAATCTAAGTGTGATTAATATTCTTTTGAAGCCTCCTAAAATGTAGCTAGACATAAGGAAGAATGTTTTCAAGCAGTATATTCTTAAATCATTTGTAGTACAAATTGCCTTAACCAGGTGCTTGGAGTATTAGACATTCATTGTCCCTTATGCTAGTTAACAACTAAATTACTGTCTAAAGTATGTCAATATGTATAACAACCACCATGTCTTTCCACATGGAGTTCACAGTTTAAGTGGAAAATAGGTGATGATACTATGAGAGTAGAAAGAAAAGAGGCATTAGCTTGTTGGAAGGAAAGGAGTTACCAGTGACTTCACAGAGGAAAAGATACTTAATTGAGTCTCGAAGGATTATTAGGTGTTTATCAGACAGACAAGGGACTGGAAGGGTTTATAGAGGAAAAGCAAGGAACTATATATAGCATGGGATTTTGAGAAAACTAAGTATTTAATGATGAGCTGGTGGAATCTATTGCCAGTAGAATATATGTAATCTTGTTCTATTTTTTTCCACTGATGCATTTCAAGAAACTTGAAGAGTGCCTAACTCACAGTAGTTGCTCAATAAATACTGTTAAATAAGGAGCAAGAAAGATTGGCAAGAAGGAGGCTAACAGTGAAGATGCAGTACTGAAACTAGAGGTCAGAAAGGGGGATAGATTTCCAGGATAGGGTCTGGTGGTCATGGTTCAGGAGTCATTAGCATTTAGAGACTAAGATACAGGAGGATACTGAGTGCATCCATTTCCCTACCTCCTGGCAAACAACTCCATATCCAGTGCCAAGCCCCATGTCTGACACACATAAGAACTCAACAAATATTTGTTGAATGTAAAAATAAAATTTTTCCTCTCAAAGTGTGATCAGTACTTCTGACCCACTCAGAGAAAGGGAAAAAGGGAAAGAAGCCACAAATTGACGAATTTGTTTATTCCACAATTTTAATTTTCCTTTCTTCTTCTAGAGGAAGTTCAAAAAGAAATAAACCCATGCGTATATGGTCGATTAATTTTCAACAAACGTGTGACGAGTATACAATGGGGAAAAGATAAGTCTCTTCAATAAATGGTGCTGGAGAAACTGTACCTCCATGTTCGAAAGAATGAAACTGAACCCCTGTCTTACACCATTCACAAAAATTAACTCAAAATGGATTAAAGCTGTAAACCATAAAACTCCTGAAGCCATACAAACTCCTAAAGAAAACACGGGAAAAAGTTCCTCGACATTGGTATTGGTAATTTCTTTTTGCATTTGACACCAAAAGCAAAGGCAACAAAAGCAAAAATAAACAAGTGGGAGTACATCAAACTAAAAAGCTTCTGCATAGCAAAGAAAACCATCAATAAAATGAAAAGGCAGCCTATGGAACGGGAGGATGTATTTCCAAGCCACATATCCAATAGAGGTTAATATCTAAAATATACAAGGTACTCATACAACTCAAAAGCAAAAAATCCCAAATAACTCAATTTTAAAAATTGGCAAAGGATCTTAATAGACATTTTTCCAAAAAAGACATACAAATGGCCAACAGGTACATGAAAAGCTGATCAAAATGGTTAATCATGAGAGAAATGCAAATCAAAATCACAATGACATATCACCTCACATCTATAAGCTGGTCTATTATCAAAAAGAAAATAGATAAAAATGCTGATGAGGATATAGAGAAAAGGGAACACTTGTACACAGTTGGCAGGACTGTAAACTGGTACAGCCACTATGACAAACAGTATGGAAGATCCTCAAGAAATTAAAAATAGAACTACTACATGATCCAGCAATCTCACTGCTGGGTACATATCCAAAGGAAATAAAAGCACTATCTCAAAGAGATATATACATTCCCTTGTTTATTGCAGTATTATTCACAACAGCCAAGGTGTGGAAACAACCTAAGTGCACATCAATGGATGAATCAGTGAAGAAAATGTGTTGTATATATATACAATGGAATATCATTCAGCCTTAACAGAAAAGGAAGTCTTGCCATTTACAATAACATGGATGAACCCGGAGGGCATTATGCTGAATGAAATAAGGCAGACTACAGGGGTGGGAGAAATGGAGAGGGGTTTGTAAAAGGATGCAAACTTTTACTTATAAGATGAATAAGGTCTGAAGACCTCATGTATAACATGGCGACTACAGTTAATTACACTTTACTGTATAACTGAAATTTGCTAAGAAAGTAGAACTTAAGTGTTCTCACGCACATACACAAAAGGTAAATATGGGCTGTTAGGGATATGTTAATTAACTCGATGGAGGAGTCCTTTCACAATGTATACATATATCAATGCTGTGTACTCTAAATAAACTACAACTTTATCTGTCAATTATATTTCAATAAAGCTGGAGGAAAGAGTAGAAACAAATCTTGCTGGCCTGGGGGATACCCATTCTGTGACTACCTCCCATAATTGTCCAAATATCGTAGAGAGAAAGTTCCACATTCCTCTTTCATGATATTAGCTCCAGATCTTCTACCTAGGTGTGGCTTAGGAGGGTCGGGGTGCACTGGAGCCAGCTTGTATTGGGAATTTTGTTAGTCAGAGACTTTGCTAGCCAACTGTTAAATACAGCTGTCCTTGAAATCAGCCATAATGGGAGTATTCACATGACAAAGATCTACAAACACTACAAAGCAGGGTTACTTTTGTTTTCTGAGAGCCGGTTCATACCACCTGAGTGGAAAATGGATTAGAAGCTGCACTTTCATAGAAAACCTACTGTTCTCCCTTTGAGTATATGCTTTTCTGGGCAACATGTGAAGAGTAGTAGTGAGGAACATGAAGAATTCCCAAAGCTATCCCTTGATTTCACGACTTCACTTGGTTGACCAGCTGAACCACTGGAACTCCACTGGGGATTGAATACCATTTTTCCCACAAAAGGAGATGCAAAGGGGATCCAAAGGGTAGACTCCTCAAATCTTCTTTAAATATATATGGTTAAGTTGTAACACACAGCGTATTATATTACTGACGAAAATGTTCTAGGATCAATTGATCCAAGTCTGTAAAATTATAAAAATGGTGCTGTATCAACCAAAATTTGTTTTCCATTATGAATGAAGTTATGTTCTGCATTACGAATTGTGGTCCTGCACAGTGTTCAGTCCTGGAGAAGATGAAAGATGGTGTTACGTGTCTTCCCAACTCCCACAGCTCCTCTCTTAATCAGATAAGCCTTTCTAGCAACTATAAAAAGCTATTCAGTTATAGCAAGAGTTTGTGAAACTCTTCGATGCTCCCAAATCTGCCTTACATCTTGAGCATCACCCAGCCCTCCTGGATCCTCTCATGTTGCTACAACCCCCTTTCATGCTTAGCCACATTTCCTCAGTACTTTACAATCATTTTGTTCCGTAGTTTTTGGCTCATCCCCAGGTAGAGAGAAAAGAGAAGCCAGCTGCAGAATGTGGCTTACTTAGAGGAATCCCTGCAGGAAAAATTGCCTTTGACTTTGAGGAAGCAAAGTATCCATAGCAAGTTGTGTTCTATGACTTTACGTATGACTGTTCATTGAGATTGAGGCATTAGACTTGCCAAGTTGAAGTCAGTTAGTCTTGGGTTTAGACCTGAGTGGGCTCTGCCACATCTCACCCTTGAGATCTTGACTAAGCGATTCAACCTTTCCCCTCCTCACCTGGAATATGGATATGAGAATAAATGCCACTTAGGCTTGTGAGTGTTGGCTAAACTAAACGGCGTATGCACAGTGCCCCGCATAAAATAAGAGCTTAATAAATGCTTTTTGGTTTATTTCTTACTGCCATAAATCCTTAGCTCAAGGGAAATTTATGCCACATACAGTGTGCTCTGTAGATTACAGTATAGAATGCTATGGTTATTTATAAAACAAGCATCACAATGTCTGTGTGACAGTGAAGGTCAACAATACAGTTACATAAACACTAATAACAACAGACACTAACAAAGACTTAACAGCACTTACCAATTTCCAGGAGCTATTCTAAGTGCTTTACCTATACTAACTCATTTAATCAACAAAAGAGCCCTATGAAGTAGGAACTATCTTTACCATTTCCAACGTACACATCAAAGGAACTGAGGCAAAGTTTAACTTACCCAAGGTCACCCACCCAGAAAGCTGCAGAGCTGAGATTTAAACTCAGGGAGTTTAGAATCTTTGCCCCAAACCACTAAAGTATCTCACCCTTTACAATAAAGAAAACGTTTTTATGTACATTTTCTCACTGACTTCACGTAACCCTGGGAAATAAGCCACTTCAGAAATTCCCTGGCATTCTTCCCTTTGGGCTCTAGCTTGATTTGCTCTCCCTGAATCTTAGTCTCAGCTCTGCCCAGGGTTTACAGCATTCAGTTGTGCTGCCTTGAAGCTAGAGACTGAACTTCCTGGTTGATTGGCTTTCTAGAACTGTACAACACGTGGCCATCCCTGGAACAACAGCCTCTACTGGCTTCCGTGTGGTTGACAGCCTGGGTTTTAAAAGGCTCTTTTGGTAGTAAGTGAAACAAAAAACAACAAACAAGTAACTGCATAAATGAGCTTAAGCAGAAAAACCAGGAAAGGTGGAATCTATGAAAAGGAGATAGGGATATTCCATGGAACCCAAAGAAAGGAAACACAGAAAAGATTAAAACCTAGAAACTGAGATCTGTCAGAAAAATCAAGTCCCAACAGCCCTCAGTCCCTCCCTCTATGACATCATGCTCCAGCCCATGTTTTGTTTACATTTCCTTGATTCTTTTTTTTCTACAAACTGGTTTTCTCTCCTTTTCTGGGTGTCTGACAAAAGATGGTCATCCTATACCTCCAAAGTTCACATGCTTCTTCATATGTGACTAGCAGAATCTGACTAACATCTCTGAATTCCAATTTTAAATCCTGAATTGGGAGAATATGTTTGACCTTTGGAGGGATCATGTGCCCACTCTTGGTTCTGTACCCATATGGAAGGGCAGTGCCGGGAAAATAGGGTCACGTAGTAAAATTCTGGTGGCCAAAGAATCTTTGGTCAAAGAATCTTCCACACCTGTTGGAAGATGGCATTTGTTAGAAAATAATGTATGGTTTATTGGCTGGGCAGAGACCCAGGAAAAAATATACTATATAAGGGTCTGCCTGACTCAAATCTTCCTTCACTAAGGAATTAGTGACATTCCTCAGCTCTGTCCTCCTCTTTGCCATTAAGGTCCCAATGACTATGCTATTCACTGAGATTCTTGCAAATTGTTTTTTTTTTTTATCATAGTAATGAAGAATCCTCTTCAACATAAAATTCTCTATCAGAACACAGCTCAATATGGGCAGTGTAACCTAACATACGCTGTAATAAATGGAGAACATTCTTAAAACTGTGAACTATGTTTTTCAAGATGTCAGGATGAAAGTTTAAAATGTTCTATTTTAAAATTCAAATTTTTCAAGTGCACATTTACTTATCACATGGAATCTTTGCCACTCTTAGAAAGAAAAAAAACTGCAGATTCTAGCTTCAAATCAGAACATTTTTTATACTCAGCAAACATTCTTTGCTTTGCAGAACTATTACTGAGAGCAAGAGATGACTCTTTCTGCTGCTCAAAGCTGACTCTTTGCCAGGTGATTTTTAAAAGCCATTAGTTATATTCCAAAAGTACATATTTAAACATACTTTTTTCCTTAAACAATCTCAGGATTACTTTTTTAAACCTTGAAGAACAGAGGGCTTGAAAAATAATTTAAAGCTGAGTGTAAAACGTGGGTTTCTACTCTGCTCTTCTTTCTGGTAGTGGGTTGGTGGGCTTAACATATGCAGGTATTAGACATCCCAGCTCTTCTCTTCCTTACTCTGAGACCTTGAGCAAGTGATTTCATCTCTCAGGGCCTCATTTTTAAATAAGGATAACTATGCCTAAGGACAAGGTAACGTGTAAGATTCTTACCAGAGTCCCTGCACTTACAGCACAGGTTCAGTAAATGTTTCTTCTCTATTTATCCAACCATTTCTCTTTCTGTCACTGAGCCCATTTTATTTTATGCTGGTCCATTTCATGGGAGGAGTTAATACCTTACTAACCTGAGATTTACATGACATTTTACTAATTGGCTCTCTACCCAGACATCTGCCATGTACCAGGTAACACAAGAGAAAAGAAGGTACAATTAAATTCTTCGTATCTATCTTGACCTATACATATTTCTGGTAAGAAATTGCTCCTATCATTCGTCTGAGGCCAAACACAAGGTAGTACATTATAGTAAGAAAGAGAGCTTGGATGGTATGAGAGAACCTGTGTCAAGCTACCATTCTTCCTCTACCTCAAACTCTACCTCTACTGCCCCAAAGACTGTCAAGCTACCATCTCATAACTCTATGTCTATGTGGTCCCCAGATCAAAAATCATTGATGTGTGCTATGGCCCTGTTCACTTAAATTTCTTTGACTACTAGTGAGTCTTCCCAAGTCTTCTTGATTCATTTGCTAGTTTTATTTTCTTTTTGTAATTACCAGTTCATGTCTCATCTATTATTATACTGTTCATTGAAAACCTTCCTTTCATTAATTTGTAAGAGACCTTAATTTTTTTAATATCTTTATTGGAGTATAATTGCTTTACAATGTTGTGTTAGTTTCCGCTGTACAATGAAGTGAATCAGATATATGTATACGTATATCTGCAAATCCCCTCCCTCTTGAGCCTCCCTCCCACCCTCTCCATCACACCCCTCTAGGTCGTCACAAAGCACCGAGCTGATCTCCCTGTGCTATGCAGCTGCTTCCCACTAGCCAACCATTTTACATTTGGTAGTGTATATATGTCACTGCTACTCTCTCACTTCGCCCCAGCTTCCCCTTCCCACACCCCCGCCCCATGTCCTCAAGTCCGTTCTCTACGTCTGCATCTTTATTCCTGCCCTGCCACTAGGTTCTCAGTACCGTTTTTTTAGATTCCATATATGTTCGTTAGCATATGGTATTTGTTTTTCTCTTTCTGACTTACTTCACTCTCTATGACAGATTCTAGGTCCATCCACCTCACTACAAATAACTCAATTTCGTTTCTTTTTATGGCTGAGTAATATTCCATTGTATATATGTGCCACATCTTCTTTATCCATTCATCTGTCGATGGACATTTAGGTTGCTTCCATGCCCTGCTTATTGTAAATAGAGCTGCAATGAACATTGCAGTACATGTATCTTTTTGAATTGTGGTTTTCTCAGGGTATATGCCCAGTAGTGGGATTGCTGGGTCATATGGTAGTTCTATTTTTAGTTTTTTAATGAACCTACATACCATTCTCCATAGTGGCTACAATAGACATTTCTCCAAAGAAGATATACAGATTGCCAACAAACACATGAAAAGATGCTCAACATCACTAATCTTTAGAGAAATGCAAATCAAAACCACAGTGAGGTATCACTTCACACCAGTCAGAATGGCCATCATCAAAAAATCTACAAACAATAAATGCTGGAGAGGGTGTGGAGAAAAGGGAACCCTCCTACACGGTTGGTGGGAATGTAAAGACACCTTCATTTATGATGCTGTCTACCAAATATGTCACAGTGTTCCCAGTTAATCATTTGATTCATGTATGTTCCTTATTATAAACATAGTGTTTAAAACTACAGATATTCAAAACCAGATACCTGGTTTCAAATTTTATGTGTTTTTTAAAATTTTCTATTCATTTCATCTTTAGAAAAATGTTATAGTTAAACCACTATCACAGATTACTGCAGGGTAGCTTAGGGCAGAAGAATTTATTGAATGAAATACAAGTAAACAAATTTGGGCTAATGAGCAAAATTCAACCCAAATGATGCCCAGAAGCAGAGAATCTGTCCCAAAGTATAAATTTAGACTTAGTGACAAACAGGACTCAGTATTCAAAATTCTGAATCTGAGGCCACTTAGCACTCTGCCCTCTGCAATATGCTGCCCATGGTCTTTCAAATGAACAGGATTCAGATGTAGAGGGGTAGGGACCCTTTTACAAGGACTGGAACAAATGGTGAAGGCTTAATTAGAGCAGGAATAGATGCCAGAAGAAAGAGATTCATGGCCCTGAGCTGCTAGCCTAGGACACTTTTAATTGCCCTGTCTAGAGAATGGACTAGGTTTACTTTCAAGTCTCTTCCTGATAAACAGTGTGCCCAAGGTAATGCTGCAGTAATGCAGCCAATGAAAATCCCTGTAGCCACATCAGAATCCACTAATCATTGGGAGGAAAGGACCTCACATGCCTGAGCACCTGTTACATGACAGGCATCTTATCTTCCTTATCATATAATTTTCACAGTAACACTTTGTGATGAGACTCATTATTCCCATTTCACAAACTAGGAAAACAAGGCTCAGAGAGATTAACTATTGTACTTAATGCTAAACAGCTAATAACTGGTGGAGGGAAAATGGGACTCAGGTCTGATTATCAAATATACCTTTCTATTTATTGTATCATAGAACTTCTTGTGTCCAAAGGCTCCCCAAAAAAGCCAAATTATTTTTGGTCAAAATATACCTCTCATTGTCTGGTGATAAGTATCTCTCTAGAACCCATGGCTTTCTTTCACTTGGAATATCTGCACGTATTTGCAGCCAGAACACCTATCCATCTCTGAGATTGCTGTGGAAAGTCCCAGGACTGCCTAAAATAGGCTACAGTTCTTTGAGCTAAGCTAAAAATAAGAGTCAATCTCCTTGAGTGACTTGATCTCCCACTGTAACTGTTATTTCATTAGTGCAAAACACGGTATTGCCCTTTCCCTGACCTCCTTTGCAAAGAAGGAAATGTTTCTCTACACCAAGACTCCCAAGTCTAAAACAGAACTAATGAGGTCATATGGTCCATACCCCTGCCTTGAGGCAATATGGTATATCCTCTTCAGGAGAGGGACATAGTCAAAGAAATAAATGTGATTTAATTATAGGAAGAGAGATGAATATATACAATAGCATAATAACAAAAATAACAATAGTGAACATTAACTGCATGCCTACTGTGTACCAAACCACAACTCAATATCAAGCCTGAAAACATTTTGTGCTTTCAGCCAAACTTAGGTAGGTTGTATTATCTTCCTTATATTAAATAAGAAGAAACAGAAGTGTGTTTAACTTAACTGAGTTCCCCAATATCTCGCAGCTAGCATAAATTAAGCTAGGATTTGGCCCCAGATCTGTTTGATTTCAGTTCCATTGCTATTGTATGGACTTGGCAATGGATGAGGAGAAGAATGGAGAACAAAAAGGGAAAAGTTGGTTTCAAAGCAAAGTATTGAATTCAGTTGATTGATTTGGGGTTGCCAGAGTATTTGGAGACGTCTAAGGACTGAGAAACCAGCAGTAAATGGTCGTGGGGAAACATAAGGAAGAATGACATGATCCAAGCGGGTATGCAGAGTGAGAAGAGTGGAGTACTGGGATGGAATCCTAGAGAAAAACTGAGATCTCGAGGTGAGATATAATGTAGACAATACTTTAAAAAAAAAAAAGAGGGAAAAGAGGGAAACATCCAGAGCATAACAACAGTAGTCAATATTCATTGAGCGCATACTAGGTATAAGCATTCTTAATGCTTCAACTACAGTAATGTAGTTCTCACAACCACTTAGGAAACAGGTACTATTATAATTTTCCTTTTGCAAATGAGGACACTGGAACATAGTTATGTAACTAAGCCAAGGTCCTACAACTAGAGAGTAATAGAGCTAAGATTTGTACCCAATCTAGTATGAGAGCACATGTTCCTTTTTTTCCCTAAAATCTTTTATGTTTTTTGGAAGAATAACCTATAGAGAAAAAGTTCACAAATCACAAGCATAAAATACAATAAATTTTCACAAATTGACACATTTATATAACCACCATTTGGTCAAAAAGTAGGTTACTGCCAGCAATCCAGAAGCCCCTTTCTCACCTACTTTGAATCACTATTCACTCTCCTCCCCGCTATGTAAAAATCACATGATTTTTAACACCATATAGCACTTTTGAAATTTATATAAATTGAACTATATAGTTTATATCTTCTAGCCTTTTGTATTCAGCAGTCTTTTGTGAGATTCATCCACTTATTGCTTTAGCCATTATGAGTACATTCCATCTCTGTGGAGTTCAATTTTATGAACATAGCAAAATGCATTCATCTACCCTACTGATGGACACTTGCACTGTTCCCATTTTGGATCTAACACAAATAGTTCAGTCACAAACATATTTCCCTATCTTTTGGTCCATATGTGCACACATATCTGTTGCATATATAACTAGGGGTAGGACTGCTAGATGACATGAGATATATGAATATATTCAAATTTACCAGATAATACCAAACAGGTTTTTTAAAAGTGTAACTAAGTTATACATATATATTTGCAAATAATATATCTGATAAATTATGTTTATCCACAATATATAGAAAACTCTTACCACTCAAAAATAATCAGACAAACATTGCAAATTTTTTAAAAGGTAAAATATATAATTAGGTATTTTACTAAAGATGTCATAGAAATGGGCGTGAGCACATGGAAAGATACTAAACATCATTCTTCAATAAGAAATACAAATTAAAACCACAATAAAAATACTTCTGCATATCCACAGAAGAATGGCTATAATCAAAACACTGACAATACTAAGTGTTGACAGGAAGTGGAGAAATTGAAGCTCTCATACATTCCTGGTAAGAATGTAACATGGGACAGCCTCTTTGGAAAACAAATGGGCAGTTTCTTAAAAAGCTAACTTTAAAATGCATTTAATTGTATACTTGAAAAGGGTAAATTTTAGGATATATGAATTATAGCTCCACTTAGCTGTTTAAAAATTACTAAATGATCCAGCAATTCTATTCCTTCTACTCTTAGGTAACTACCCAACAGAAGTTAAAAGCCTATGTCCTCCCAAAGACTTGTACCCAAATGTGCATAGCAGTATTATCCATAATAGCCCCAAAATGAAAGAATCTAAATGTCCATCAACTGGTGAATGAATAAACAAAATGTGGTAAAATCATACAGTGGAATATTATTCAGCAATAAAAGTAACAAACTACTGTTGTATTCTATAACACAGATGTACGTCAAAAACATTATGCTAAATGAAAGAACCTAGACTTACACAAAAAAACTATGTATTGTGTGATTCCATTTATATGAGATGCTCATAAAATGCAATTCTGTAGAGACAGAAAGCAGATGACTTGGGGTTGGAGTGGAGATTGCCTACCACCACCAAGGCATCAGGGAAATGGAAATATTCTAAAACTGGATTGTGGTCATGGCTGTACTACTCAATAAATTTGCAAAACAGCATTGAATTATACACTTACAATGGGTAATTTCATTAGTTGTAAATTATACCTCAATAAAACAAAACACAATAAATCAAAAAGTTATCTTCCACAAAGACTATAGGACCCACAAACCCAAGTGGCATTAGTTGTTCCCCACAAACATGTCAAAAGCAGTACTTTTCCCATCAGGATTCCTATGCTTTCTTTATTAGCCTCTTCTCCCAATTAGAATGTGAGTGTGTTAAAGTCACAAATTTGTCTTACCATGTGTTTTAATGTATGTTTATGCATGTGTCTCCTCTTACAGTCTATAAGTACTCTGAGGAGAGTATAAGTATTCTAAACATCTACCACAGTACCTGGAAGAATGTACCTGTTCAATAAATGTTTACTGAAGAATGAGTGAACTGAATTAATAATACAGAAGAAAGGCAGAAATTTGGTATATCTGTATCACTTGTAATTAATAATACCTTTGCATCAAATCTTATGATTTGATTTTATAGAGTTCTCTGAGATACAGAAAGTTATATATGCAGACACATATGCATGCACACACATGCACACACACACATATACTTGGGTTTGTTTTTTGGGTTTTTTTTTTCTTTCTTACAGGTGAGGAAGAACAGGTATGTCCAAGAAAAAAGTTTATAAAGCTAGGAGTAAAGCTCAGAACTGAAACTCCCATTAAGTATTCTCCCACACTGAAGAAAATTAAATCATACTACTCAGGCTAAACAGAGGTGCATTCCTTGGAAAAAAAATTGGAGGAACTTTGAATAATCATCAAGTGCTTTTATTTGGCACTTTGTCAATACAGCCTACCACATATCATGCTTAAATGTTACTTCAAAAAGAAACGTGTGACTCCTCTTGCCGTAAACTCATATTTCTTATGGAATCTAAGATATTCAGTCTTTCCTAACTCATATCTCCCACTCCACCATCAAAACTTATACTCAGACACAGATGCAAATACACATACAAATTCACACATATACAATAGGAGTTCTTAGATACGTTAGTCACATGTTCATACACGGACATGTTCATACATGAACGCCATCTTAACCACACACACATCAATATTCATTCAGGTATATGAACACACCTCGCACAACTCCAGGGGATGTTACTCACATCACAGACCATGGAAATGGTGTCTCCTATAGTTGTGCAGTACTCAACCTATACAGCTGAACATAGCAACCTTGTTCACTCACCCATTCAAAAATTCACAAACCTATGTTTTTTTTCTCTCTAAAGTCACCTTTAACCAAGGATAGCAAATCAAAATGGAAAGAAAAATAAAAAGGGGAGTTTTAAGAAGTGAGACAGTGACACAGACAAGTGAAATTAGAGAATAATATCAATAATATGAATTGCCCACAGCTTGCTGACCATCATCAGATGGAGATAAATGAATATATTTTACACCTTCCAAATGCACAGCCAAACAGGCTGCAGCCAGAAACTATGACTGTTTTTCCCTCAAAAAATATAAAAATCAGATGACAAAGCCTGATCAGAACATGGGTACTCAATCAAAGCCATAGTTTTATAGTTGTCTAGTTTTAGCTATTGTCTGAAACTGCAAATTTTCCTATTCTTACTTCTAATCAAATATGAAAAACTGTAGAAAACCATTACATTTCAAATTACAGATTCTTTAAGTTAGTATTTACTTACAAGTTATGAAGGTCATAAATCTTAACCCGTGTTTGAAGCTTGACCTCTAAAAAGACTCTATTATGGTTATGTCAGAGGATCCCAGAATCAGATTGCCTGTACTGAATCTCATCACCATTATTTCCTAGTCATGTGATGTTGGGCAAGTATGTTAGTAACTTTCATTTTACTTGCCTTATCTATAACATGAAAAATATAATATCATATATTTCATGGAGTCTGATGAGAATTAAATGAGTTAACATGTATAAGTCTTAGAAATTTCCTGGCAGATAGTAAGTGCTCAGTAGATGTTATCTGCGTTATTTAAAACATCTGTGACTAGCAATTTCAGATTTGCTGCTTGAGCTGAATTTCTCAGCCCCACACACTCCTGAATTTAAAGTCCACCTTTGCTACTTGGGAGCTGGGGAAATCTTGTACAAATAGACATCTCTGACCCTAGGTTTCCTCATTTGTAAATGTGTCTAGTGGTGGAGGACTATGGTGGTGATAATGAAGGCTATAGCACAAAGTAAATGTTCAAATGTCAACTCCCTGCTTCACCAGGCCATATTTAGAGCATTGCTGTTTCTGAAATTTCACTTTGCAAAAGGCCTCGGCACCTGTTACCCCAGGCACTCCTCACTAATAGCCATTCACATCATCATTGGGTCAAGAGTGTGTTTCATGACACCAATGTTCTCTTGGTCCCCATGCTCCCAAATTTCTTCCCCCAGACCATTCATGCAATTCCCCAGATGCAAAACCTAAAAATAATGCATCTTCTCTCCAGGGAGATGCAAGCATTGCAAGAGGTAACATTTGTGAAAATTGTTTTACAGTCTCCACATACTTTAATTATACTTTCAAAAAATAATTTCAAGTCCATCCCAGAAACTCAATTAGTGATTTACACAAATGATTTCATGGGATACTCATAGTAAGCCTGTGACACAGGTGTGTTATCCCCATTTTAGAAAAAAGTGAACTGAGTCTGAGAGAGATTAAATAGTTCAAGTTCATGCAACTGGTAAGAAGCAGAACTTGGCTTTGAATCCCAAATGTTCTAAGGCCAAAATTTTTTCTGTAGTCTGCTGCTAATTGCCGGGTGTCAAAAGGTAGTAACTGGTATAATACCTCCAAAATATGTGGTGAAAGAATGAATACAAGTGAGTAAATAATTTAATGAAAGTCCACTGAGCAAAAGCTCAGGAAGCTGATAATACTATGGTGGCACAGAAGTTTCATAATCTTACATCCCACAATTTCTAGGAAAGACCAGAAGTTCAATCATTTGTTGAGATTTATCAGTCTAAGAACAGTTCTGGTCAATAAACATATATAAAGAGCCTACCACATACCAGGTACCATTTTAGGTAACAGAGCTATCATAAGGCTCTGAGGATTTCAGAGACTAGTTTGTCAAATCATGTGTTTGGATTTAATTCGCATAGAGAAAATGTAGACATTAAGCCTATAATGTAAAGGCAAAATCTATCTCTTAAGAGAGGCATTACAGAATGATGCCTAATAAGAATGAGACAAAGTCCCATTCTGGAGCTATTTTTGCAGACATTGCTTTTGTATAATCCTTTGGAGAGGCAGATGGGTCATACTGTAGAGATCACTAGGGTATCTACAGGGCACTATTCATCAACATTGTTACCTTCCATACTGGTACCAAAAAGGGACTCTTAGAGAGGAGATACTGGGAAAGATTTTCTGATTTTTTTTTTTTTTTTTTTTTTTTTTGGATCTGATTTTGAACTTAGTATCTCCAAAACAGGGCTGTTCATTTTTCAAAGTAATGTTGTTACTTGAAACAGTTTCTAAAATGGATCCAAGATTCTCTTTCCTGCTACTGACCTCAGAGACAGGTGGTGTTCCAAAAATATGTTAAATAAGAGAAGCTTCCTGAACATAAGGGCATGACATTTGGGGCACTATGGGGATTTCATAGTAGAAAGACTTAGATATTTGGGGGGTAGGGGGGTTCAGTCTTACAGCTGGTTACCATTTGTAAAATAAACACATAGAATGAGAGAAACCAGAACTGAAAAGATGTGTTGTAGGGAGGAGAGAAAAAGTGCTAAGCTTAAGTTTTCTTTGTCAGAGGGCTCATCATAGAGAATTAGAAGTGACTAAGGGAAATTCATTCCAACGATTTTCATCACCTTTTATAGATGAGGAACTGGAACCCAGGATGATGAGATTTTCCCAGTCAGCTTAGAAATCCAACACAAGAAGGCTGTTCTCCCAGCTTCTCTTCCAGTAAGCTACCCCATCACTTAGCTGCCTTCAGATGCCCCTCTCTTTAGCCATTTCTCTCGCCATTCTCACCCAAAGCCAGAGAGGGAGATCATATGTGTTTGGAGGAAAGAGAAGGTATGGGGAAGGGTTCCTAGCTAGAGTTATAGCGCTTGTGAGAAAGTGAACAAGGTTAAATATTTTCTCTGTTTCTGTTTGCTTGCTTATAGACCTAGTGTACACTCCTTGTGGGAAAAATTGTAAAACTCATCAAAACAGAAGGAAAAAATGAATCACTCAAGATTCTGCTATTGAGATACTGCTACACTTTATCATATTTCCTTCCCGTCTATCATTGCACCTTTCATAGTTTGTTTAATATTGAATATACAATTTTGATTCCTATGCCTTTTGCTTAACATTGTATCAAACAATTTCCCACATCATCAAAAATTTTCCCATGCATAAATTTTAGTGGCAACATAATATTTCATTATAAATAGATACCATAGTTTGCCTGTCCAATAATTCTGGACTTCAAGAAATTACCAGTTATTAATTTGTGTACCAAAATAGTAATGAACATCTTGATGCCTAAATCTCAGAATGCATTTCCAAATGTTTCCTGATGGCTGATTCCTGGAAGTAAGATTCTATGTCAAACAGTAGGTATGAACATTCTTAAAGTTCTTGGTAACTTTTTAGAAAGGGTTTATAAATGTATACTTTTTTCAGAAATGTCTGTGAAAAGGAGTTTTAATTCCTTCTTTCCATTTTCTTCCTGCTTTTCCCAACCCCACCTCCTGGCAAAACAAGTTCCAAAGACATTGAATTGCATATACAAACCAACTTGGTGAAATTGTGTAAAATTATAATTAAACCCTCTACGTAAGTATACATTCATTTTCCTGCCTATGCAACGGAAGTAAGGAGGCAAATAATAACTTAAAAGAAAAAAATAGTTTATCTTTTCAGAAATACCCAAATGCTCTAGCTCTGAGCTTTCTGATGTGGGAGTCACTAGCTACACTGTTCACTGGAAATGTGGCTGGTCCAAAGTGAGATGTGCTGTATCGGCCTGGCCAAAAGTTCGTTCAGGTTTTTCCGCAAAGTGTTAAGGAAAAATACGAAGGAACTTTTAGGCCAACCCAATATAAAATACACACCAGATTTTGATGACTCACTGCAAAAAAGCAAAAACAAAAATTAAAATATCTCAACATTTTAAATTGATTATATGTGGAAATGATAATATTTTGAATATATTAGGTTAAGTAAAATATATAATTAAAATGAATTCCATCTGTTTGTTTTTACCTTTTTAATGTGGCTACTAGAAAATTCAAAATTACCCAGTTGGCTCTCACTATATAACCATTAGATGTGGCTGCTATAGCTAGTTCCCAGATTTATCCATGGATATACATGGCTAATACTTAATTCTGTTTCACCTCAATGACTTAATGAATTCAGAAAATTGGAAATTTGGAACCAATGTTTCCTACTTTCTCGTACATTCCTCATAGGGTTAAGTATAGTCTCTTTTGTTCTCCTCAATTTCCTTCTCTTCCTTGTGCCAGCCTATATTCTTTAAACTAAACTGTTACCATGAGAATTTACCCAGTAAGTCATTTCCTTCTCTCCATTCATGCACTTAATAAGAAACTACTGACTGTGCTTTCTAGGCCCGGGAGTACAAAGATTACTAAGACAATATTCTTGTCTTCATGAAGTACACAGTCTAGTAAGAAAGACAGACCACAAGATAATCATAGTCTAGCGAGATAACTTCCAAAATAGAGCTAGGTTCAAGATGCTGTGGAAGGACAAAAAGCAAGGACTCGCTCTCTCCAGGTGTGAGGGGGCGTAGGGGAGTGATGAGGGCAGGTGTCACCCAGGTGACAGCTGATCTGGACCTTAAAGTAGAAGTCTGGAAGCTGGAGTTTCCCAAAGCAGAGGGAATACCTTGGGATACCCATCAATGTGTGAAGGAGCCCAGCTGAGAATCCACTGCTAAAGGTCATAGGCAAGGAGGGGGCAGTTGTTAATGCTGAGATCATGTTATGAAATATGCCATAGAGTTTAGTCTGTATTTCCTGGAGAGAGGATGGGAAGCTACTTGAGCTATTAATTTGGGGATTTATACATTCAGACATGAGGTTTAGAAAGATCCTTCTTACATCATGAACTGGAGGGCAGAAATGCAGGAGTTGAGAGACGTTAAGACCCAATGTTGATTTCCTTGCCTGGAAGGTTTCAAATACGCCTTCTCATTCTCTAGGAGTCAGTGGAAACATCACTTCCCCTGGGAAAGCTTTCCTGGTGGGCCTAATTAGAGTTGGTAATCCATTCTTTGTTCTCCATCCACTGCTATTTTCTGCAACTGTCCTCGGCAGGAGGTATCCCACTGTAGATTTCTATGCATATTGCCCACCAGTCTTTCAGTTCCTCCTGAGTTCAGTGTCTGGCACAATGTTTGGTTTAATTGTCACTTCCTCTGAGAAACCTCCTCTGACCACCCTTTCATTTTTATTCTCTATAACTGCGCCTTTTTAGTTTCCTCCAAAGCACTTAATGCAATTCATAATTTTACATCCATGCCTTTACATTTGCATTGTTTCTTTTCTCCAATATCCTGTATGATTCCCATTGGAGAAATATTCCTGTTACATTCACCAATACATCCACAGTCTGAACACTTAACAGATGCTCAATAAATGTGTGTTGAGTAAATGAATGAATGGACAGAATGAGTGATAAACTATGGTTTTGGGGATTTGGTTTTGTTTTGTTACTGTGCGGCTTGTGGGATCTTAGCTCCCCGACCAGGGATTGAACCCATGCCCTCGGCAGTGAAAGCACAGAGTACTAACCCCTGGACCACCAGGGAATCCCAAACTATGGGGTTTTTAATAAATGTTTATTGAAAACATGAGTTGGTTTATGGATAAGTGAATGAATGACCTATTCCAAGAAATAAATGTTGATAGACTGGTATTGATATTTTATTCTACTCAGAGCCTGGTACACTAGCTCTCCAGCAATTAATCCCATAATCTATGCAAAGTAGTATTTCCAAGATAGGAGTACATACATTGGTGATGTTGACAGAAATCTCCCAGTGATTCATTCTACCAGGTGTGTTAGAATTACAGAGTTATTGAATATTGAAGGTTATAATAACTCTTCTCCCTAAGTTGTCCATGGTTCATTGAAGATAGGCTTGTCTACAAAGTGCACTAAACTGTGAAGCAGTGAGCTGAGGTAGCACAGGGTCATAAGGGAACACTGTGGAGGGACCCCTAAACCCATTGTTGTGATCAGGGGAGGCCAAGTCCTGAGCAGATTCCTGAGGAAAGAATAGGAGTTACTCTGTTGAGGTGCCTGGGTGGTGGCACCAGGAAGGCAGAGGTAAGAGTGTAGACACCTAGGAGGAACAGAGACTGGAGCAGCCACAGCCTCCTGGGTCCATTCAAAAGGAAACCCCAGCCTCTTGCCTTCTTCTTCCCCTTTGCTGTTTCTCCTTTCTGACCAACTTGTACCTTCTCCTTTTTATTCTGAAAAAGTTACTACTTCCTCTTGTCCTCACTGTTCTTATTTTTTGTCCTCTTAGTTTCTTTCTTTTTTTTTTTTATTATTTTTGGCTGCGTTGGGTCTTCGTTGCTGCGTGTGGGCTTTCTCTAGCTGCGGTGAGCAGGGGCTACTCTTCGTTGCGGTGCGCGGGCTTCTCATCGCGGTGGCTTCTCTTGTTGAGGAGCACGGGCTCTAGGCGTGTGGGCTTCAGTAGTTGTGGCATGCAGGCTCAGTACTTGTGGCGCACAGGCTCAGTAGTTGTGGCACATGGGCTCAGTAGTTGTGGCTCATGGGCTCTAGAGCGCAGGCTCAGAAGTTATGGCACACGGGCTTAGCTGCTCCGTGGCATGTGGGATCTTCCCGGACCAGGGCCCAAACCTGTGTGCCCTGCATTGGCAGGTGGATTCTTAACCACTGCACCACCAGGGAAGCCCCTCACTGTTTCTTGATATCTCTGTTCTCCCCAGGTAGCCTGGGAAAGGGCACAGAGCAATGACAGGCAGCTCTTGTCTACACACTAAGAAACATTCCTGCATTTCTAAAGAGACAAGTAAGATGTGGAGCAGAGACTAGGAAAGGCAGTAGAGATAGTCCATAACCACAGGTCTGCCATGCCTTTGACCCATGGACATTCCTGAAGTCTGTTGGGGCCAAAAGAACCAAAGGCACAGAAATGCCATCAGCTTTTTCTAGCTTGTCCCTCAAGCTGAAACAAATCCTTCTATTTACACAGTCCTGTAACAAGTCTTAGTTCTATTTTTCCAAAGGCAGCATTACCATCAGGCTTTAAATTATGACTCTGGTCCTTGCTTGCCAAAGAGACCAAAGTGAAGGAAAAGTCAAGCCATGCACTAGCCACTCACAGTATGTGTTTTCTAAGAGCAGTGATTGTCACTCTCTCCAGCATGCATTCAGCTTTCAGTGAGAACCTCTAAAGTGCCTGATACCATACTAGTGCTGCGGGCATGAGCTAACATAGTAATGAGGGAAACTGCCCGATGTTACAACACACCAAGGCTCTGAATCAAGCTTCTCCTCACTCAGAGGAAGATAAGGTAATTTTTAAATGACTAGCTTAACAGGTGCTTCTATATCTATTTATTTTCTTACCTAATTTTTTATAACAACCACAATGTAAAGTAGGTATTATAGTCCCATATCTGATGCTCAGAGGAATAAGGACATTCTTCCTATGTCATACAGCTGGTAAGTGACCCAGGTCTGTCTGCCCCCAAAGCTGTTGTTCTCTGTGCTATAGTTCTGAGCTGCTCTCAATGTGATCCTTGGACCCTGTCCATACAAATTTGGAAAAGTTGCTTAATCTCTCCATACCTCAGTTTCCACTTCTGAAAAATGGGGATAAGAACATCACCTACATCGCCGAGCTGTTGAGATAATTGGATGAGTTAATGTATAACAGTGCCTCGCATGTAGTAAGAACCTTAAACGAGTTAGCTTTCACTGCTAAGGAAAATAGAGCACTACAAATACGACTATACAAAGGCAAGGAACTGCATGACATACTCAGGTAAGAAGAAGTCACTTGATGTGACTGGATCCCTATGTCGAGAGGTGACAAAAGAACATGAAAAGAAAAGTGGATTTGGGCCAGACCGCATAAAGTCTTCAGCTGGTTGGTGCCCACAGGATATTAAATAATCAATCAAGCAATGAAAGAGACTGTGTTCACCTTCAATTGCCCAGAATTGTGCAGAATTCTGTAGAAAAATGATAGAATTATTAGACACAATTCTCATATTAATATAGAGGACAAGTTGGCCAAACTGATGTAAGCAGCCAACCTAGGAATGAGTGTATGATTCAAGAAATGACTTACATAAATGAAACAAAGACAAATCCTAGAATGTCATCACAATACTAGTTACAAAAATCAATAATGGGGATGAGGGGAAGATGGCAGAAGAATAAGAGTAAGATCACCTTCCTCCCCACAGATACACCAAAAATACATATAAATGTGGAACAACTCCTACAGAACACCTACTGAACGCTGGCAGAAGACCTCAGACCTCCCAAAAGGCAAGAAACGGATAAGTGACCTGGAAGATAAAATAGTGGAAATAACTACTGCAGAGCAGAATAAAGAAAAAAGATTGCAAAGAACTGAGGACAGGCTCAGAGACCTCTGGGACAACATTAAATGCACCAACGTTCGAATTATAGGGGATCCAGAAGAAGAAGAGAAAAATAAAGGGACTGAGAAAATATTAGTGGACAAACTCTCAGAAATGCACAACGTGCCGAGACTGAATCAGGGAGAAACAGAAAATATGAACAGACCAATCACAAGCACAATAAGTCGTGCTGGGAAAACTGGACAGGTACATGTAAAAGTATGAGATTTGATCATTCCCTAACAGCATACACAAAAATAAGCCCAAATGGATTAAAGACCTAAACATAAGGCCAGACACTATAAAACTCTTGGAGGAAAACATAGGCAGAACACTCTATGATAATACTAGAGAATGGACTTGAGGATATGGGGAGGGGGAAAGGTAAGCTGTGACTAAGCGAGAGAGTGGCATGGACATATATACACTACCAAATGTAAAATAGATAGCTGGTAGGGGGCAGCCGCATAGCACAGGGAGATCAGCTCAGTGCTTTGTGACCGCCTAGCGGGGTGGGATAGGAAGGTTAGGAAGAAGGGAGACGCAAGAGGGAAGAGATATGGGAACATATGTGTATGTATAGCTGATTCACTTTGTTATAGAGCAGACGCTGACACACCGTTGTAAAGCAATTATACTCCAATGAAGATGTAAAAAAAAAAAAAAATCAATAATGAAACACCTGAGCCAATCTTTCTCAAGTCCTGCAACCACAGAATATCAAGGACAAAAGGAACATTAGGAAAGAAACACCAAATCCCATTTTTCACTTTATAGAGGATAGAATTAAAATGCAGAGAGAAGCTTGCCTGAGGTCTCAAAAATTCTAATGGCCCAGCTGGGATCAGAATGCAGATGTCTTAATCACTGTAAGGTAAACCTTATGAATAGAGAAAAGAATTAAATGAAGCCAAAGTCTTTATGAAGCAACATTCTGTGTTGGATTCTGTATGCTAGATGTGATGTTATCATTATACTTAAATATTTTAGCAAAACATTTAACACTTCAAAGGACCACAAAAAATAAATTTATCTATATACATGAATATGTAAATACTATATTTATTGAATGATGAAAATGTCCACTCCTCCCCCTAAACGTTAGGACCACTATGTTCCAAATGTGTGCCAATAATATTATAGCTACCAAGATTTAGCGTGGATAGTGCAAATGTATACCTACCCCCAGACAAAGACCCCAAAGTCTTTGTAATGTGTTTTGTGATATACTAAAAGAAGCATTCAACTAAGAATCATAACCTAGGATCTGAAATGACAAGAGAAGGAAAGAACTCACTCTGCCTAGGGTGGGGTAGGAAGGAGAGGAGAGAAGCTAGCTCTGCCACTCATTGGCTGTAGGACTTTGAGTAATACATGTTTCCTCACTGCTCAGACGTAATAGCTATATAGCAGAGTGCTCACGAACATAAGATCTTAATAGGGCTAAAGAGAGAAAGAGGAGAAGGAAGAAAGGAAGGAAGGAGGAAGGAAAGAAAGAAAGGAAGGGAGGAAGTAAAGGTAACAAGTAAGGGATAGAGAGGTGTTGAAAATATACTTTCACCAAGTGAGACTTCCTCCTTTTAACTGGAAAGATTCAAAAGAATAAAAAGGGGAAAACTTACAAAAAATAAAAATAAATAGGGCTGCCAGCTTTAACAAAGACAAAACAAACCTAACAACTCACATAGTACACTCAGTTAAATTTGAATTTCAGATAAACAACATATAATTTTTTTAGTATTTGACTGTCTCCTGCAATATTTGGGATGTATGTTTACTAAAAAAAAGTTTTATTGCTCATCTGAAATTCAAATCTAATGAGGGTCCTGTACCTTTCATGGCAATCTAGTTGTGCAGTTGGACTGCCTGTTTCAAACATGGTTCCGAGGCTTATTGGCTGTGTGACATTAGACAGATCCTTAAAATCTCAGTGCTTCCTTTTAAAAACAAATATGTGGAGGAAATATTAACAGCATCTACTTCAAAAGATTATAAGTGCAAAATGAGAAGATATTTACAAAATGTTTAGGGCAGTGCCTGAGTCATGATATGCACTCAACAAATTGTTGCTGTTATTGATGCTGTTGTTGTAATAATTGGGGGAAACTAGATGGTTTCTGAGAGGTGTTAAACCTTGTGTTTCTCCCAATAGTATCTCTGAGAAGCACTACATTTGAGTAACAAAGGCATAACTTCTATAAATGACAACTGAGTGTGACAATATAGGGCAGGAACAGTTTAGTATGTGACTGGCAAATTGGCCTTTTCTTTTCATTTAAGAATACCTGCAAATAAAAAGGTGAAACACACAAGAAATAGCACTTTCCAATGAACAGGTCTCACAATGCAATGTTAGGTGAGTTTAAAGCAGTTCAAGAAAAGATTTGCTAAATGGCACCTTGGCCTCTTTCTCATGGCTGTATACCAAAGAAGTCAAAGCAAGCCCAGTGTTTCTGAGTAATTAGGTTGGTCTCGCTCCCAGAGTAATCTTAACTCAGCTCCCAACAGGTTATGGCAGCGACCTTTCATTTCCACAAACAGACGCCATCATCACACTGATTTCAATTAGAGAAATGAAGCTCTATTGACTTATGCTAGACACAAGGAGACGTAGCAGACAGATAACAAACTGGATTACAGCATTAATCTTATGGTCATGGCATCAGAAAGAGTTTTAACTGCATTACCGCTCTCCCACAGGAATAACAGAGAAGATTTTTTACCCTCCTACTGCAAGAAGTTTAATCTTTATACAAGGTGATGGGTTGATACATAAATTGAGACTGAAGTTGAGCCTCCCTCACTTCCTGAGAGGTATTAGGTTTGTAGCTGGATTTTGTCTGGAGTTGTGTCTACCAGAGACCACACCTCCAAATACTGGTCCTGACCAAACCTCCAGGTGAAAAGGAAACCTCAGGTAAATTGCCTGGAAATCCACCTAAAAAACACCAATGAGACAGACAGGTTGACAAAATTATACAGACAAGAAAGAAACAAACTCATGCTAACAGTTACATTAACGAACGGGGTACAGGACTATTTAGAATGTCTAATCTTCTCATGCCTCTTTTCCTTTCTTGTTGTTTAAACTCTCCCTGTTTAGCAGTGTGATTCGCCGTTCCCATCAGGCCCTGTTTGAGTTGAATTACCAGACATGGCCCACCTTTCCCTGAATAATGCATAAATCCATAGGTTCCTCCATTTAAGATTTTCCTAAGGCATCATGGCCCAAACCCAAAATACCAGGGTGCACCTCAATGTCTGCCCAGGCCTAGGATAATACCATCTAGACTCCAACCTCCTAATTACCAAGGGAAGAAGAAATAGTGAAAGAATGTAAAAGGCTATCAAAAATCTTAATATCAAGTGAATTTTTAAAAGCTCTAATCCCATCGAAGTGCAAAATCAACAGAATGAAAAGGTAACTTATGGAATGGAAGAAAATATTTGCAAATCACATATCCGATAAGCAGAGCAGTTATTATCTAGAATACATAAGGAAATCCTAAAACTTTACAACCAAAGACAAATAACCTGATTTTAAAATGCACAAAGGACCTGAATAGACATTTCTCCAAAGGAGATACACAAACGGCCAACAGTAATCACTAATTATTAGGAAAATGCAAATCAAAACCACAATGAGATATAATTTCACACTCAATATGATGGCTACTATCAAAAAACAGAAAATAACAAATGTTGGCAAAATGTGGAGAAATTGGAACTCCTATGCACTGTTGGTGGGAATGTAAAATTATAAAATCACTGTTTAAAACAGTATGGTGGTTCCTCAAAAATTTAAACACTGAATTATCATATGATCTAGCAATTCCACTTCTAGGTATATCCCCAAATAATTGAAAGAAGGGTCTCAAAGAGATATTTGCACACCCATGTTCATAGCAGCATTATTCACAAGAGCCAAAAAGGTGGAAGCAAACCAAGGGTCCATTAATGGATGAATAAACAAAATGTTGTACATACATACAATGGAATATAATTTAGCCTTAAAAAGATGGAAATTTTGACATATGCTCTAACATGTATGAAACTTAAGGACATTATACTAAGTGAAATAAACCAGTCACACACACACACACACACACAAAATACTACGTGATTCCACTTATATGAGGTACCCACAGTTCTCAAATTCATAGAGAGAAAAAAGGAGAATGGTTGTTACCGGGGGAGTGGGGAATGGGGAGTTGTTTAACGGATACAGAGTTTCAGTTTTGCAAGCTGAAAAGAGATCTCAGGCTTGGATACTTAAAAATGGTTAAGATGGTAACATTTATGTTGTGTGTATTTTACCACAGTTAAGCATGTTTTAGAAAGGCTCTAACTCATGCACCCTCCACAGGGGCGATACCACCACCAAGGGTACAAAAACTGGTCTTAAGGAAGGGAAGCGAAAAAATATTCTCACCTTTCTATGTATAAAGCGTAGATAAACATAAAGTTCATAGACAAATACACAGTATATCTGTGGTTTTAAAATCCTATGGGGAGGAGAGGGGGAAGATGGCAGAAGAGTAAGACGCGGAGATCACCTTCCTCCCCACAGATACATCAGAAATACATCTACACGTGGAACAACTCCTACATAACACCTACTGAACACTGGCAGAAGACCTCAGACCTCCCAAAAGGCAAGAAACTCCCCATGTCCCTGGGTAGCGCAGAAGAAAAAAGAATAAACAGACAAAAGAATAGGCATGGAACCTGCACCAGTGGGAGGGAGACATGAAGGAGGAAAGGTTTCCACATACCAGAAGCCCCTTTGCGGGTGGAGACCGTGGGTGGCAGACGGGGGGAGCTTCGGGGCCGTGGAGGAGAGTACAGCAACAGGCGTGCGGAGGGCAAAGCGGAGAGTCCCACACAGAGGATCGGTGCTGACTGGCACTCACCAGCCCGAGAGGCTTGTCTGCTCACACGCCGGGGCGGGCGGGGCTGGGAGCTGAGGCTCGAGCTTTGGTCAGAGCGCAGGGAGAGGACTGGGGTTGGCGGCATGAACACAGCCTGCAGGGGGTTAGTGCGCCACGGCTGGCCGGGAGGGAGTCCAGGGAAAAGTCTGGAGCTGCCGAAGAGGCAAGAGACTTTTTCTTCCCTCTGTTTCCTGGTGCGTGAGGAGACAAGATTAAGAGCGCTGCTTAAAGGAGCTCCAGAGACGGGCGCGAGCCACGGCTAACAGCGCAGACCCCAGACACCGGCATAAGACGCTAAGGCTGCTGCTGCCATCACCAAAAAGCCTGTGTGCGAGCAAAGGTCACTATCCAAACCTCCCCTCCCGGGAGCCTGTGAAGCCCGTCACTGCCAGGGTCCCGGGATCCAGGGGCAACTTACCCAGGAGAACGCACGGCGCGCCACAGGCCGGTGCAACGTCACGCTGGCCTCTGCGGCCACAGTCCCGCCCCGCACTTTGTACCCCTCCCTCACCCCGGCCTGAGTGAGCCAGAGCCCCCGAATCAGGGGCTCCTTTAACCCCGTACTGTCTGAGCGAAGAACAGACGCCCTCCGGGGACCTACACGCAGAGGTGGGGGCAAATCCAAAGCTGAACTACGGGAGCTGTGCGAAGCGAAGAACAGACGCCCTCCGGGGACCTACACGCAGAGGCGGGGCCAAATCCAAAGCTGAACTACGGAAGCTGTGAGAACAAAGAAGAGAAAGGGAAATCCCTCCCAGCAGCCTCAGAAGGAGCGGATTAAAGCACCACAATCAACTTGATGTACCCTACATATGTGGAATACATGAATAGACAACGAATCATCCCAAATTGAGGAGGTGGACTTTGAGAGCAAGATTTATTATTTTTTCCCCTTTTCCTCTTTTTGTGAGTGTGTATGTGTATGCTTCTGTGTGAGATTTTGTCTGTATAGCTTTGCTTTCACCATTTGTCCTAGGGTTCTATCCGTCCGGGTTTTTTTTTTGTTTGTTGTTTAACTTTTAAAAAAATTATTTTTCTTTATTTTATTTTACCTTACTTTATTTTATTTTATTTTATCCTCTTTCTTTCTTTATTTCTTTCTACTTTTTCTCCCTTTTATTCTGAGCCGTGTGGATGAAAAAAAGAAATGAAGGAAACGATAGCAAAGATCAGTAAAACTAAAAGCTGGTTCCTTGAGAAGATAATCAAAAGTGATAAACCATTAGCCAAACTCACCAAGAAAAAGAGGGAGAAGACTCAAATCAATAGAATTAGAAATGAAAAAGGAGAAGTAACAACTGACACTGCAGAAATACTAAAGATCATGAGAGATTACTACAAGCAACTCTATGCCAATAAATTGGACAACCTGCAAGAAATGGACAAATTCTTAGAAATGTACAACCTGCCGAGACTGAATCCGGAAGAAACAGAAAATATGAACAGGCCAATCACAAGCACTGAAATTGAAACTGTGATTAAATATCTTCCAACAAACAAAAACCCAGGACCAGATGGCTTCACAGGCAGATTCTATCAAACATTTAGAGAAGAGCTAACACCTATCCTTCTCAAACTCTTCCAAAATATAACAGAGGGAGGAACACTCCCAAACTCATTCGATGAGGCCACCATCACCCCGATGCCAAAACCAGACAAGGATGTCACAAAGAAAGAAAACTACAGGCCAATATCACTGATGAACATAGATGCAAAAACCCTCAACAAAATATTAGCAAACAGAATCCAACAGCACATTAAGAGGATCATACACCATGATCAAGTCGGGTTTATTCCAGGAGTGCAAGATTTCTTCAATATACGCAAATCAATCAATGTGATACACCATATTAACAAATTGAAGAGGAATAACCATATGGTCATCTCAATTAGATGCAGAGAAAGCTTTCGACAAAATTCAATACCGATTTATGATAAAAACCCTATAAAATAAATAAATTAAAAAGCAAAAAAATCCTATGGGGATGATTAGAAGTAAAAAGTGTCTAACAAGGCTCCTTTGGGGGCCAATAATGAAAAAATATTGAGAAACTCTCTACTAAGCTATCATCCATTTTCCAGTTTCCAGCTCCAAAATATTTACAAGAGATCTCTGCCCACTTCAGACATTTGGCCATGACCAAAGTCAGAATCCTCTTCTACCACCAATATTTATTGAGCAGCAAGTGTCTCAACAGTTATGTATCAGACCCTGGATTGTGCTGAGAGGAAAAATAACATTAAACAATACGAAAGCGGTCATGTCAAGTCCTACTAAATCAAACCTTCAATGGCCCCTAAACACAGTACACAACTGTAAAACCCAAGCACAAGTCCATAAATCACCTACCCCAATCTAATTAGACTAATTTCTCCCCAGTCATATTCTATCTTTGTACCTCCTATTACCTGTGATTACAAATCCCTACGTTCCCATGACTTATTCCTTAACAAATGAATGCCACTGAAACTTTTACAAGCCAGCTCAAATATTACCTTCTCAGGAAAGCAAAGTTAATCACTCCTTCCTCTGTGGTCCCAAGCCACTGTATAGACACATCCACTGGGTGTTGTGCATTTTTAAAATCACTCTATTATATGCTCACCTGTCTCATAAACAGGGCTCTTTTAAGGCAGAGAGTGTGCGTTATGTTGCCTATTTGAAGCACTGAGCATAATATACAGATTGCTGATGGATAAATTAATCAATGAGTGAAAGTATAAGAAGAGGGGGTTATTATTTTTTGATTTAGAGGACATCAGATTTTCTGGAGGAGGGAGCATTTGGATTTGAGTGTAAAACTGTCTTAACTTCCAAAATATGCCATTAAAAATGATTCCGAAATCCCCTCTGGGTCATCAAACTAATACTTAAGGTAAAAAAAATTCAGAAATTACAGACATATTCAGTGAAGCTGGGAAGAAAATCAACTCTTCTCTCTACGCAGAAGCAACCATCATTAATATTTTAGACATGTTTTCTTTTAGCCTTTTACTAAGCATTTTTCTCTTTATAATTGAGATACTATAATTTTATAATCTACTTTCCTTACTTAATGCTATTTCATCAACAAGCATTATAAATATAATTACTAATGATTGCATTCTATTCCTTCACATACATATATATCATGATTTACATACTCATTTTCATAGTACTGGATTTTTAGGTGGTTTCCAGTTTCTTGCTCTCATAAATAATGCACATATTTGTTCATAAATATTTATTACCATTTCTGATTATCTCCTTGAGATGCATTCCTAGAAACAGAAATAGTGGGTAAAATGGTGTTAGGATGTGAAGGCTTTTGAGAAATAATGCCCAAGTATTTCATAGAAAGTTGGTAGCAATTTATGCTCCCACCAGCAATGTGAGAGGTTTATGTTCGATAGCATCTTGGCAAGCACTCGATAATACCAGCATTATTATTAAATTATCTTTATCTTCTCTTTCCTTTTTCACTGAAACAAATCTGTCATTAGGCCCAGCTGTTTCTTATTGTAAAATGCTGCTACATTTCTCCCCTTCCTTTCGATTTTCAAGTTGCTGTCCTAAACCAGATTCTCAATTATTTTACACATACGAATATGCCAAAATCTCTCACTCAAGTGTATCCCCCTCATATCGATGCTGTTACTATATAACTTCAGAGTTAACTTCAACCTACTCTAAGTCCCTTTGCCTAGATAGTCAGTATCGCATAAGCTCAAGTTCAATTGTGCTTTGAACGATCCAAATGAATTACGTTTGTTTTCTCAGGGCAAGAACCACTCATATAACGATTGTTTCAGCCAACATCTGATGAGCACATATTATGTGCCAGACACTATACTAAGACCAGAGCTACAAGGAGAAGAGGCACAGTCGAAGCATCTGAAGATCAAGCGGAATAGAAGAAGAGTCAGTAAATAGACAATAATAATACAGACCGATAGAGGCTTTGGGAGGAAGAATCAGTGGCAGAAAGGAGGGGAAACTATTATCATCTAGGGAGGCCCGGAAAGACTTTATGGAGAAAGCAACATCTAGGCACAAAACCTATGGTTGCAGGTAAGAATTTAGTGAGGCAAAGCCATTTGTTATGGACTTCATACTTGTGCCCAACCCCCAATTCTTATCTTGAAATCCTAGACCTCAATGTGATAGAATTAGGAGGCAGGGCCTTTGAGACGTCATAAGGTCACGAGGATGGAACTCTTATGAATGGGATTAGTGCCCAGAGATAGGAGAGCTGGCTTCTTAGTTCTCTCTCTCTGCCATGTGAGGACACAGCAAGAAAGGTGCCTTCTGTAAACCAGGAAGAGGGCCCTCACCAAGAACCCAATCGTGCTGTCACCTGAATGTGAGTATTCCAGCCTCCTGACTATGAGAAATAAATGATTGTTAATAAAGCCACTCCGTTTATGGTATTCTGTTATAGCAGCCAGAACTACTAAGATACCATTCCAGACAGAAGCACAAGCAGGTGTAAAGACACAGAGGTAAGAGAGGGGGAATGTGAAAAGACAAGCCATAGAGTGACAAAAAGCATTTGCACAACATCTACTTTATAAATGACTTGTAGACAAAGGACATTAGGTAAAAAGTAAGGAAAAACTGTATAAAGTATGGACTTTAGTTAAATAATAATGGGTCAGTACTGGCTTCTTAATTATAACAAATGTATCATACTAACGGAAGATGTAATTAAAGACCCAAATGTGAAAAGTATACTTTTAAAATTTTGTAAGAAAACACAGGATAATTCCTATATGAAATTGGGAGAGGAAAGGATTTCCTGAACAAGACATTTAAAATACAAGTCATAAAAGAAAACACTGATAAAATTACTACATCAAAATTTTAAAATTTTGAATGAGAAATCACCATAAACAAATGTTAACACAAGCTAAACACTGACTGATAATATTTGAAACCTATAAAACAAATAAAGGATTAGGTTTCAAAATATTTAAAGAATCCCCTTAAACCCACTAGAAATGAACAAAAATGTTCACTTTTTCAATAAATTAGGATAAAGTGTTTGTTTAATAAATAAAAGATTATAAAGTCCCTAGTATTATTCCCCTCAGGAAAGTCATATTCAAATTCGACCCTTATTTTTAACAAAAATAATTCTGTTACAAACTTTATTCTACAATTTATTCTACAATTCTGTTTTTCTTTTAAATAAAATTATATTTTTTTTTGCAAAAGAAAGACAAGAACAAACAAATCAACAGAAAAATAGCAAAGATTTTGTAATGGTTTAATTTTATGTCTTAACTTGGCTAGATTATAGTTCCCAGTTAAATGCCAGTCTAACTGCTGTTGTGAAGGCATTTTTTTAGATGTGATTAATGTTTAAATCAGTAAACCTTGAGTAAAGCAGATGACCCTCCATGGAGTGGGTGGGCCTCATCCAATCAACTGAAGGTTTAACAGCAAAGACTGAGTTTTATCAAGGAAGAAAGAATTCTGCCTCCAGATTGCTACATAGACATTCTCCCTCAGTTTCTAACCTTTGAACTTAAGACTGAAAGATCATTTCGTACCTGACTCTCCAGCCTGCCAGCTTGCTGTATGGATTTCAGATTTGTCAGTCCCTACAATCACACGAGCCAATTCCTTAAAATATCTACCTTGATCCATCAATCAATAGAATATATGTATATTCCTACATTATATATATTATAATGTTATGATACACATATATTATAATATATATTTATATATGTAAGGGTATACATATATATTTCTATAAAGGTAAACAATTTGGTCAGGCTAGAAATGTATATGTTGATAATTCAGGCATTCCACATTTAGGGATATAATCTAGAGAAATTCTAAGACAGCAACTAAAGGAGATACACAGAAAATTGTTCACTGTAGCACCGTTTGTACCAACAAAAAGAAAAATGGAGAGGAAAAAAAGACAACCTAAAAGTCCATCAACAAAGGAACATATACACTGTGGCTTTTCAGATAGAATACAATAGCTATTACAAAGGGAACCATGGATCTGTATGTAACAGCAGAAACAATAAAAGATAAAAGAATACAAGTGGTGTATACAGTTTGATGTCATATGTGTATATTTTTAATACATAGAATTTCAAATGCCATATGTAAATACCTGCATGTATAATAAATAGTTTTAAAAGCATAAATTGGAAGAATGAACGACTGCGTGGCTTCTTGCCTCTGATGAAGGAAGGAAGAAAAGGAAAGGAAACAAAGAGAATTTGAATGGAATTTCAACTAAATTTATATTCTTCTTTGTCAAAGTCTGAAGCGTGTATAAAAATGTTAAGATTTGTTAATAATGGGATGAGAAGTACACAAATATTTGTCATAGACACTATAATTTTCTGTATATTCAAATCTTTTATAATTAAAAAGTAATTTTAGTACTTCAGCGAGAGAGGAAGGTGGCATGGGGGTAGTGCAACATTAATCGAAAAGCGGACAGGAATGACCAGCCAACCGGCCATACTGACCTTAACACAGAAGGCAAGAGAGAGGGAGCAGTGAGATTGTGTGTCCTGGATTTCTGGTTCAGGTGAGTATACAGGAGGAGGTACCATTCACTGAGAGAGGATTGGAGGAGGTGAAGTGAGCTTGAAGTGATGAGAATCTTCTATGGTACTGGTCATAACGTGAGGTACGTTACACACACTCACTAAGACTTGCTACTTCAAAAACCACCCACATCCTCCTTCTTTCTAGGTATTTGGGAATATTCGGTCTATGTACTCATCACAGGCCAAGTCAACTAGGTAAATAAGAACAGGGGAAGCATTCTCACATAATCTAACACAGATATACAGACAAAAGGTTCCAAGTGAATCTTATTCTGAACTTTAACAACACCCAGGAGAACACAGCTATTACATTTCAAGTGGCAGAATATGGCTCCCCTTTTAAAAAAATCAATAGATTCTCTGGAGGAAAGCAGTACATGACTTCCTTTTCAGAATTTTATCAGTAGCTTTCCCGCTATACAGGCACAGTCTATAAAACCATAGCCGAAGATAATATGGCTAAAAAGGAAGTCAACAGTAATACAGAACAACAGCTTTTCTCATACTTGACACGTTTGAGACATTTGCCATCTGTTGTTAGAACTCCCTTCAAATCGAACCCGGCTGCCATAGAGCCTCGGTGACCAAAATGACCTCTCCCTTGGGCCTCACCTTGTTTCTCTTTATCCACTGCTAGGTGCCAACCAGAAATAATTAACACGACATTTATCATAACAGGTTGTAATTATTTGCTTTCATGCCCTTTTTTTAACTTTTTATTTTATACTGGAGTATAGTTGATTAACAGTGTTGTGTCGGTTTCAGGTGTACAGCAGAGTAATTCAGTTATACATGTACATATGTCAATTCTTTTACAAATCCTTTTCCCATTTAGGTGGTCACATAATATTGAGCAGAGTTCCCTGTGCTATACAGTAGGCCCTTGTTGGTTATCCATTTTTGTTTTGTTTTTATTTGTTTGCTTATTTATTTATTTATTTTTGGCCACGTTGGGTCTTCGTTGCTGCGTGCGGGCTTTCTCTAGTTGTGGCGAGCAGGGCTATTCTTCGTTGTGGTGCGTGGGCTTCTCGTTGCGGTGGCTTCTCTTGTTGCAGAGCACAGACTCTAGGCACGCGGACTTCAGTAGTCGCAGCACACAGGCTTCAGTAGTGGCAGCGCGTGGGCTCAGTAGTTGTGGCACGCGGGCTCAGTAGTTGCGGCTTGCGGGCTCTAGAGTGTGGGCTCAGCAGTTGCAGTGCGTCGGCTCAGTAGTTGTGGCACATGGGCTTAGTTGCTCCGCGGCATGTGGGATCTTCCCGGACCAGGGATCGAACCCGTGTCCCCTGCTTTGGCAGGCAGATTCTTAACCACTGGACTACCAGGGAAGTCCAGTTATCCATTTTTAATGAATCATTAGACTACTCGGGAACAAGAGGCAATGCTGGATTAAGGGGCTGACCAACCAGGCAGCTACTTGGGATCTGTAAACTATAAGGAATTTTAAAACAAAGCTGGAACAAATCAGAAATATGGAACCCAATGGATTACATTTGTTCACTCAATTCTTATATAACAAGCAAAAGGGAAACTGGCCCACTGCCTTGGAGGGAGATGACACACCTGAGCAGAAATACCTGAGACTGATGCCTCAGCAGCCTCAGTCTCTGTCTCTTGCACAGCTTATTGCAGACATGTGTAAATTGCAGTGTGCAGCTCTGGCCTCACCACTAACCCCATGGCCAGCCAGGTGAGCACTATCTGGTGTCAGCAAAATCAACTACAATCCCCAAACCAAGCAATGCACAACTTCATTCTATTGACTAAGACTCGTGTCTTTATCAGAGTGTCTACCACGTAAACACTTTAAATATGACAACCAAGAAGTTGCCTGGCCCAGAAAATTACAATCCCAAAAACATTTCACATAAGTAAAAATATTTTACATCCACACATTTAACAAGTCTCTTATATTAACATAAAATGTTATAAAAGTTTTGTCTATAGAAAGTAAGTTTCTCCCCACCCTAAGTAAAACATTTTTAAAAATTTAAAAATGTCTTTTGAAGGGGATTCAAGTCATTGCCTACATGAGTCCTTTCCACTTCTCAGTCTAGCCATATGTGAGACCACATGTGTAGTCCTAACCTTCACGCCTAACACTGAGCACAGTGCCTGATACCTAGAAGGTATCCAAGAGGGATTTGATGAATGAATTAATTAAACAATCAATATTCAGTATCTGTTCACCCTTCAGTGTTAGAATATCCACTAGCAGGACTTCCCTGGTGGTCCAGTGGCTGACTCTGCGCTCCCACTGCAGGGGTTCGATCCCTGGTCTGGGAACTAGATCCCACATGCCGCAACTAAGAGTTTGCATGCCAAAACTAAAAAAAAAGGTCTCACATCCCACAACGAAGACCCGGCGCAGACAAATAAATAAATAAATAAGTGCTTTTAAAAAAAAAGGAATATCCACCAGTTCCTGTTATAGCCCATATTATTGTAGCACGACTCTGATTGCTAAAATCTTCTAAAAATTAAATACCTATTGGTCTTCTTGACTCTCCCAGTCATGGACATATTCTGGTCTATTTTATGGACAGATATCATTACAAAGCATGGAACTCAATCATGAGTCCTAACTCAGGAAACATAGAGATAACATTGTTTAACTATGTTATGTTAACTTATGTTAGTTAACTAACTAACAAAACTAACTTATGTTAGTTATGTTTTAACTGGATAACATTTGAATTGTGAGCACACTAGCTGACCTTCCTTATTGCCTTGGCCTTGACCTTTGCACACACATATTTGGTGGCGAGGGGGAGGAAAATATGCAGGTGTTTTCCGGTCAGACCTACTATTTGAGAAAGAAGAGTTTCTTAGAAAGTAGTGGGAGGAGAACACAAAATCAACACTCCTCTTATTCCATATACAGCAGGGAAGATAAAGAACACTAACACTGAGGAAACACCTATTATATGCCAGCTGCTGTACCCCACCACCTCACTGAATTCTGAACTACTCTTGAACCACATACTATTGGCTCCATTTGAAAGGGGAGCCATTAGGACTCAGAGAAATTGAGAATCTTATTAAAGTCAGACAAAGAGAGTAGGGTGCCCAGCATGTGAATGCAGGTCTGCCTGGAACCTTGCCCACCTATGATGTTCGCTGGATCCAATGTAATTGGTATCAATGTGTGTTATTCAACCTGACACCCAACTCACTTACCCACACTACACCCTGAGAAGGCAGGCAAGAGGTATGCTTTAAATTATTTCCGTAATGAGATTTGAAAGTCAGAGGAATTAGAGAGAAGACCATCAACAGATTTCAGGGAGATTGTCCAATACTATATATCTGTGCCAGGTTATAGAGGCGAGTAGTGGCTTTCAATCCCAACATGTCTATAAAAAAGACACGAAGTGCCAACTACTATCTAAATTATTATTAAATCTATTACTTAAAGGGGCTTTGCTGTGGCACTGATTCTTAGGAAAAGAGATCACCAACGGGATGACATTTTCTTAAAGTCTTTGGTGATTTACATATGCCTCCCTAAGGGGCCTGACTCTTGACAGCCTTTGAGAATCACTGAAAGGGAAGTAAGAAGGTTGTTTTATCATTTTGTTTTATTGTTGATGTCACTGTTGTTGTCTCCCTGAGAAGAAAGATCAACCGGGTTAAATCATATCACAGAAATGAAATGAATGATCTACTTTTAAACTCATTCCACTCACTATTTCCTATACATAATGCTGTATCTAATACTATTACACCCTGTCCTACTCAAAGTGAGGGCCATTGGTGAGCTGCAACAGCTGAAGCTTGTTAGAATTGCAGACTCTCAGACCCCACCCCTTCCTATTGGTGCAGAGCTTGCGTTTTAACCAGATCCACAGGGGATTCTTAAACATTTCGGCTTTTGAGAAGTCCTCAAGAGGGCTTGTAGTGTGTAGTGGTCCACACTACACCTAAATACTCCCCCATCCCTCCCCATTAGTCTCAAGTGAGCATCCCTCGTATGTATTCCCACAGCAATTCACAAGCCCCTCATCACACGTGTAGGGCACTGTGTTGAAACCATATGATTAAAGATCTCCCTTTCTTGCCTAGATGTAAGCTCTATCAAGACAAAATCAGTGCCTTCCATGCTCACCACTACAATTGTTGGCACCTAACAATGCCTGGCACAGAAAGTTTCAGTAAATATTTAGGAATCCCACAGGAGTGTGAGCTTCTCAAGGTCAAGAACCACATTATAAGTATTTGTGCACCTTTAAAACCTACAACGTTCTGGCATATAATAAATGCTCAATTTGTGTTGATCTCCTGAATATGTGCCTGATGCATCCCAGAAAATGGAATGGACTGAAAGCGCCCGTTGTGTTAAATGGCACATTTGTCAAGCCTTCTCTGACGTCTTCCTGTCCTGATTAAGTGCCAATTTCCCTGTGTCTTTACATCTTGTTGCTTATTAATAATAACAGCAATAAACACTTGAATAGTTCTTCTCAGTCTGTAAAGTAACTTTATCTTCACAATTTCATTAATTCTTAGATTGACACAAAGAAATAGTGTTCTTGATACTCAAGCTGTGAAGTTCCACTAACACCTTGATAGTTAAAGAGTCAGATTCAAAAAGTGTGTGTGACTTTCCCAATGTCACAAAGCTGCTCGGTGAAAGGGTCTGGATGTGTCTTAGATCTCCTGGTCCTGTGCTCTCTCCCACTCTGCTACCCTGATTATTGTAATCAGATGGCATCTGATCTTTTAGGAAAGTTACTCAGATATTTGCTGAGACGTGGTTTTAGTTTATGTCTTTGTTATAACTATTTCATCCAGCTATGCATACTGTCATTATTTAAAAGAAATGCATCTGTTTGGCTTGCAGGAAGTGCCTTCTTCAGCTAGACATTCATTTATTTATTCAATCATTCATCTACCCAACAACTTGTCATTGACTTCTCTGGACAGTGCCAGCCCAAGAGTGATCACTCAATATTTGGGTTTTGTTTGTTTTTTGTTTGTCTGGTTTTAACTGTTTGTTTGTTTTGGCTGTGCCGGGTCTTCATTACGGCATGCGGGATCTTTAGCTGCGGCGACGCAGACTTCTTAGTTGCGGCATACGCACTCCTAGTTGCAGCATGCATGTGGGATCTAGTTCCCCGACCAGGGATCGAACACAGGCCTCCTGCATTGGGAGCATGGAGCCTTACCCACTGGACCACCAGGGAAGTCCCTCAATATTTGTTTAACTGAACTGATTAGCTTCCTTTGATCAACAGTGATGATTTGGGTCTCTGAGATCCACTGATAAAATAACCACACTGCTAACTGAAAACTATAAAGTCATCGAACATTAGAGCTGGCAGATGCCTTCAGAGATTACCTCCTCTAACCCGCACTTCTGGCAGATGAAGAGGCTGAGCATCAGAGAGGAAGAGTGACATGCCTGACTTCACATTACAAAATGTTTTACGTAGCTTTTCCTGTAGGGACCTGAATTATCTGTCTGATATGCTCGCACTGATCACAAGCCAGGTTGTTGACAGATCCCCACTTAACTTGGGCATAGAATCAAATAATTTAAAAATACCCCAACGCCCCCATATAATAATTAGATGCCTTCTAAAGCTTGCAGCTGACAATGTACTCATATTGCCGATCCTAAGAGAAATTTGGAATGACTGGGACGGACCGCCACATATAAATATTCATGATACAAACTCATCAAGCCTTGAACAAGAACATATGTGAATAATTAACAAGGTGGTGATTTGTAGTATCATGGTAATAGATAACCTGGCTCCTAATAAGAGGCTAACTGAAGCTGTTTTTCGTTTTACAAGGCAACAAGAAATTCAAGACAGTAAATTGTAGAGTTTGTTATCACTTTAGTGATATAGTTTTGGAAGTTGGATCCTCAAGAAACAGTTTTTCTTCTAAAGTAGTTACTCATTATTGCTAGAGCTGTATTTAACATAAGACATTCTAAGCTTTTAGAGAAAGTGACACAAAGGCATAACGATGCCGTGTGTTCACTAATTGCTCTTATTAGCATTGTTCTCTTCCGTCTCTTCCACAGTATATCTAAGAAAAAGTAACACTGACTCTCTTTGCCATTTGATTCAGGGTTACTTTCAGCTTGCCTCTGTGATTTCACCTGACATCTTCATTTTAATCTCCCATCTGTAGGCTGTGATCTGTATCTTCCCCAAGAGGCAGCAAGCAAAGAGAAGCAGCAAAGGGAAGAGAAAGACTTAGTATTTCTCCCCCAGCTGCTTTTCCTTAAGAACAAAACTTCCCCCCATCTTTTTCACCTTACAAAGAAGAAAATCTGAGAAACAGTTTCATGTGCATCCTAGAAAGGTATGGTCCAGTATCTATCTCTATCTATCTCCCTCCGCCCTTCTCAGAAAAGAAAAGAAAAGAAAAGGCTACTTTTTTTCTCTTCCAAGATAGTGATGACTTTGGAAAGACTTTTGAAACCATCAACTTTTAAAGCTATCAACTTTTAAAGCTAAATACATGCCTACCCTATGACCCTGCAATTCCATTCCTTGGGACAGATAAATGAATATATTTGTCTACCAAATGAGAAGGACAAGAGTTTCATAGCAGTTTTATTCATAATTGCTGAAACCTAGCACAACACAAATGTCTACCTAGAGTGGATAAACCGCAGAGTATTAATAAAGTGGAATATACTATGCAACAATAAAAGAGAACATCTGCTACCAGCAATACCACAGTTGAATCTCACAGACATAGCAATGCATGAGTGAAAGAAGCTAGCCACAAATGAGTAAACACCGTATGATTCAATTATATGAAATTCACGAACAGGAGAAACTAAAATGTGATGATAAACGTCAGATTATTGGTTACCTGATCTTGGGGTGAGAGAGGAACAGTGTAGGTATGAACCTAGAAAACGGCATGAGGGATCCCTCTGGAGTATTGAAAATATTATATATACAGTATATATATACATGTATCTATATTTACATATACGTGTAAAAATCCTTGATTTGTACACTTAAGATTTGTGTATGTATCTACACCTCAATAAACATTCTGTTTAAATGACAATTGGCCCTTTCCTCCCAACAGTGGGAAATTTCTAGAATTATGTATACAGTATTGTTTCTAGTCTACTGCTGGTTTCCCTTAGCAATCACCCACTTTGGGTTATCCACATTTTTTTCATAGGGGAGTTCCTTTTAGGAAAGCATGTATCCTGACCACAACAAAATATTTTGAAATAAAAATTTAAACACAACTACAACAAAATATTTTGAAATAAAAATTTAAACACAACAAAAACATTTTAACTAAGAATCATTTTCATCATACATGCAAATTCAGGGCAGATGTGTTCAGAGGAATAACCCAAGTCCACCCACCACTAGAAGAAAAGTAAAACTGAATAAGGATTTCTGAAATATTGTAATGATTTCTCCCCCTGGCTCCTAGTCAAGACTGGCAACAGGAATACAGAAATGCCATGAGAAAATGCTCTCTGGGTACACATGACTAGAATTCTCAGACGGTGCTGGGTGACTGCGGAAATTTGACTCAGCTTTGAAGTCTAGGAGTACCACTTGTGGGGAAAAGATGAAGCCCAATTGGGGGTGACCCATTCTATCCTTTCTTATACACGTCTTATTTCATTAACACCTTTACTATCAGCAGCATTACAAAATAAGGCTTACAGACACTAAGCAACTTCCCCCCTAAAGGCAAACAGCTTTTTGGTTGGGGCCAATTGGAGTCCTCACTGTCTAAGGCCCAGCTTCTGTGGCATGCCTCTTCTAATCTGACCGGTTGGCTTTCTTCATGTTGCTTCTAGACTAAAATACTTGGGAAGGGGCTTATAGATTACTTAAATTAGTCATGGCAGGCTTTTCCCAAATAAAGCGTGTGTAAGCTTCTCTTTTTTTTTAGTCTATCTTGATGAAAAAATTGCGACTTTATCCTATCATAAATCAGATGGAACTAAAAGTGATCCATTATATTTCACACAACCATTTTATCATTTATCTTGCTGCCCTAATTTGTCCCTCCTGAAAATTTTGGAGGTCAGTTAATGGTCATGATCCCTGGCTTCAACCGTACTTACTGCCCTCAGGTACCTGTTCAAGGTACATCCTGGTAACCAGGCAGTTCACACCTGATTTCAACCAACAGCCTGTCCCTGTTAACTGGCTCTGTGCTCTTGACATCAGAACCTAATAGAACCACATTCCGGAAACCAGCTTCCACCTCCCAATGCCCACTCCCCTTCAGACTCTACTCTCCAGCCAAACTTGCCATTTTTTCACATATAGCCTCCCAATGCGTCCTACAGGTATCGGAATTTAGGGGAAATATGTTGTGTGTTGAAAGTCTTAGAGGGAAACAATGCCTGAAAGAACTAGCAAATTGCTAGCCTTGCCAGGTTTTTCTTGACTCTCCATCAGTCTTTCTCAAGAAAGCTACGGTGCACTGGTTACCCAGACAGACCTGGGACAGTCTAATCAGATTCTGTTGTCTCACGGTCTGTTTGCAATTGGAGATGCTTCTTCAGAGCATCATAAGTTCCTGAGGTTGCAAAAGACTGCACATCATGGGCACTCAAAGGGTATTTGCTGCCTTTATCTGTCCAAATAAGAATCATGCAACTCTTTATAAGTCTGAGTATGTTAACCAAAGCCATAGTCTACAGACGTAGGGTAGCTGTAGATAATCTGGATGCATTTTGATATTAACAAAATTCTTTTTACTAAATAGCATAAGTAGAAACTGAAGGTTCTAGTTATTAAAATGGGAAGGGCTGGGCCATATAATAGGAACTCCTGCCCACTTAGAAATGTTGACGAAAAGCTTGTGACCTTCTCTCCCCATTTCACACATGCCTCTGTCCAGGGAAGATTAATGGCCAGGTGAACAAGTAGCTCAGCCTCTTTTCTCTGTGGCTGCTGGCTTGTGATAAGGTCACTGGAGCAGGGATTCTTTGCTCTGCACCAGGTGGACGAAGTCAGTTCAGGAGGAAACACTGGAAGCCCATTTGGGTCTTGGGCCCGAGGCATACATCCCAATGTACATTTGCCAACCAGAAAGTTTATGAGAAAAAGTATTATGTGCGTGTATGTATATTGGACATATATTCCAGATATCCAACAAGTTCAGATAATGCTAGAGAACAAAGAATAAATACTCCTACCACTTGGCTTAAGAGCTAAACACTGTCCATACAATTTCAATTCTTTGTATATCATTTCTTGTTTCCTTTCTTCTTCCACATGTTTCCTGTTGCAGAGAGAACCACTACTGAACGTTGGGTTTATCATTTCCCTGAGTGTTTTTATATTTATACTACTTATGTGTTCCTTAACAATATCAAATTTCATCCTGCTTATTTGTATACTTTATATATGGATAGTATCAATATTAACATGTTCATATAAAAAGTTCCTCTTTCTTTTTTACCTGAGTAAAATATTTTACTCAATATTATGTTGTCAGAGTTTACTCATGTTAATAGATGTATTGCTAGCACATTCATCCTAACTGATTGTAGTATTCCCAAGGATTAGTATACCGTACATATATACACATATATATATGTATATATATATATGGTGATGGATATGTAGTTTCCCATATTTCATTATTATAGATGCACTACTATGAATATTCTGTGATATGTTTCCTTATAAACATATGTGAGAGCTTCTCTAGGGTATGTATCTCAGAGGAGAATTACTGCATCCTAAGGTAAGTGCATTTTTACTGTTCCCAGATATTGCTAAAGCTGATATTTGGATCTCTGATTCTTAGTTATGGTAGATCCCATAGGAGAGGGGAGATGATTAATGATTCCTCCTCTCTCTACCTAAGGTAATCGTTCTTTCTCCTCTTTCAGCCTCATAAATGCGTAATCATTTTCTGAGACTCTGCTAAGTTCCTCTCTTCTGTGAAAGCTTCCCTGAACCCCACAGGTAGAGTGGTCACTCCCTCATCTGAGCTTTCACAGATGGCACTTCCATATGAGACTTGTCAATTACCTAACCCTGTCTATACATCTACAAAAATTACACAAAGACTATAATTTCTAGAAGAAAAACCAAAGAACAGACTCTGAAAAACCACACTGTAGGGACATTATGTCCTTTAACTGATTCCTAATCCCCCAAAACACCAACAATTAGAAAGGTTACCCAATAGTAGCATCCTTGCCATTGCCGTTGATCCATCATAGCCTCTCTTATTCAGAACACTTGGGTTCTTTACAGAAGTTGGAAGCGAAACCAATTTTATTAACTCTAACACCTATAAACACACAGATAACACAGTCCAGACTCACATTCCCCTTGCCATCTGCTTGACCAGAGAAGGTACACATGTAAAGCTATTATAATGAGAAAAATCCTTGTGTAGAATTACAAAATTGTGGGGCTTTGAACGCTAAAAGGGCTTAGAGGTGATATCAGCAAAATAACCCTTTGATAAATAAGAAATTGACTTTTGAAGTGATGCTTCACCTGAGATAACACAGCCAATTAGTAGCAAAGTCGGAGTTCATGGTAACTCATCCTCTTTAATTCAGCAAATATTTATAGAACACTCAACCATCCCACATCCCTATATATATGTTAATTAGGCAAACCTGAGGAATTCAATTTAATTAAAACCATTTTCTTGCAATCTCCTGATATGGAATCTCATTGGAAAGATCAGCCATTTAAATACAGGAATCTTACCGAAAGGGACTTCCCTTCCTTCCGCATAGACTGGCCTATTGGAGCTGCCCCACTTTAGTGGATTAAGGGGCGAGGTCTTATTTTTGAATGAAGACTTAGGTATTAATTTGGAGATTATCATGTCAATTATTCATTGAACATTTCTGACTCATCTGTTTTTGATATAGAACATGATTGATTTTCTATTATCCAAAAATGTCCAAAAAATGATGTAATCTGCCAAAATTTTCAACCACTGGCCTGTGTAACTGCCCCCAATAATTAAAGAATAGAGTTGAATACAAAATTGAAGCTGTGCTTTGATTACAGTCCATGAGTCCTGGTTGTTAAACACACCAGTTACAGATTGTACTAAGTGACAGGCAGTTTAAAGGATCTCATTTAATTCTTATCATGGCCGCACAAGCTGGATAGTAATACACTCACTTTTCAGAAATGGTTCGGAGAAGTCACTAACCTAACTACATACATTATACCGTGAGTAACTAAAAAAGAACCCTCCTACTCCCCCCCACCCCCCCCAAAAAAACAAGAGCGTCTGTGTGGCTCCAAAGGTCATTCTACTTCTGCTGTATCGTGGTGTCAGATAATACAGACGAATGGCAGGATGAAATAACAAAATAAGGAGCACAATTTTTTTTTTTTTTTGCGGTACGCGGGCCTCTCACTGCCGCGGCCCCCCCCGCCGCGGAGCACAGGCTCCGGACGCGCAGGCTCAGCGGCCATGGCCCACGGGCCCAGCCGCTCCGCGGCACGTGGGATCCTCCCGGACCGGGGCACGAACCCACGTCCCCTGCATCGGCAGGCGGACTCCCAACCACTGCGCCACCACGGAAGCCCAGTAGCACAATTTTTAATAGGTGTAACCTGAAAGGTAGGTCTCATATTAGTGTCAAATCCAACAGAAAATCCATATCCCCTCCAAAAAAGTCTTGGGAAGAACTGTAAGTGCTGACTAAACTAACATCACTTTAAAAGACACCAAAGAGAAATTACATTCTTAACCCACATAAAATTTCTTAAAATCTTTCATTTTTCTTCTAATATCTCATATAGTCAGATGTCCTCAATATTTTATCTCTACTCTCAAAAACATCCAAAACTCTCTCTCCAAACTCAAGGAGTTTACTGACTTTTCTAAGTTCCCTTGCTGGCCTACCAGATCTATGGTTCCGGCCAGGGGGAAGTCCTTTACTCTTCATAATGATAATAAGGCAAACATTTCTCCCTTCTTGCATCCTGTCTACCCTGACCCTCATCACTACAATCAACATGCTGAGAAGTATAAGAGATGACAGGAGAGGGAAAAAGGCCATAACCATTATATTCAATATATTACTGTGTTTTATTGCTCACATATAGGTTCACAGAATGGGAATCTCTATTTTACTTAAGTAACAGAAGGACTTCAAACAAGTATAGCAATTACATCAGGTCTCAAAACAAGGGATTAGTTTAATATTATAAATATTAATATTTATAATATTAGCACATCAACATTGTCTACTCTTATTCGAGATGCTAGAGTTAAAAAAGCCAAATTCAAGTGTTCCCAATTATGAGACTTTTTCTCTTACCTTTCAAAGGTATCTCCTGAGGGGAGCAGCCATCCCTAAGTGTAAGCTCTAGGAAACCTATAATCAGTTTCTCTCTCTAATTGAGCACTTTCTTTCCTTAGATTTTGGAAGAAGCATGAAAATGATTTACTGATTTAGGAACTGGGTGGAGCAGACCACAAAAGGACAAATCAAAAACATCTGGAATGAACTAGTTGAGGGAGAGGGAGAGAGACTGAGAGAGAGAAGTAGGGCTTTCAAATGAAACAAAGTACAGATGATTTGGCCAAATTTAAGCCAAGCCAAACACTCACATTAAACATTGCACTTGGGTCCAGTTCAATAGCGGGAGCCGGCAAGAGGGAGCGTCAGCCAGCATTGCATCAGACGCACATCGTGCAGAGAGGAAATGAGTTTAGTCAAGCCAGCTGTGACTTCAAAGGGGCTGCTCTCCCAGAGAACAGTGGGAAAGGGTTCCCTCTTCAGTGAAGATTGCAAAGTTCAGCCAAAGCCAGTCCAAAGGGAATGGACTTGAGGAGGAGGAAAATTAAATTCAATGTACGAGAAAGAATATTTTCCTTCCATGAAGTAGCTTGAGAGAAGAGGAAGAAACATGACAAGGAAGAGAGGTGACAAAAAAAGATTCTGATGCTCATCTGAGGACCGGAGTCCTAGTGTGCATAACTGTGAAACGGGGTAGTTTGTGTATGGATAGCTGCTTTTCAGTTCAGGCACCTCGCTGCATGAATCATGTTTCCGAATCTGTGGGAGGAGAGGCCCTTGGATTCCTCCCCCAAATGACTCCCATAGATAGTTTCTTTCCCTCTTTGTATTGCTAGAAAACCACACATCTCTTTCCAATTATTTAGTCAACACGAGTTAATTGAGAGACAAACAGTGGGTTAGACCCTGGAAATACAAAGACAAACAAGACAGTCCTGTTTCAGGAGTTCACAGTCTGAAGGAGAACTAGACACATAAATAGAGGATCATGGTTTTGAGCAATAAGTCTTACATTAGAGCAGTGATTCCCAAAGTGTGATCACCTGACCAACATCAGCATCACCTGGGAATGTGTTAGAAATGCAAATGTGCGGGCCCAACCCAATAGACTGAATCAGAAAGCTGAGGTTGGTTTAACAAGCTCTCCAGGTGATTCAGATACATGCTAAAGTATCAACTACCTTGATAGTGAAAAGCAAAAGGGACTTTGGAGCAGAGATGCATACACCTGAGCCAATCCTGAGAGGCTCTGTCATCTGTAAGTCACTTCCCGGTCCCTTCCAGGCTAGATTTTAAGTAGATTGCTTGCTGGTAATTCACAAGAATGATATCCATGTGTATGTCTTATCTAAGTAAATTGTAAGAATTTTAAGGGCTGATTCTTCTTTTATGTGCTCTTTCCTTTCTCCTCCTACTTTCAGAGTTCAATCCAATACTTAGGAGAGCCAGGCACTGAACTTTACTTTAAGTAGTTAACTCAGAACTTCGAGGGGTGCAAGGGTTATACATTCACAAGGAGAAACTGTCAAATGTATACTTACAAATTCTTATAAGTTTCGTTGGTGGGAGGAGAACATAAATGTTACCTTTCCCAAGCACTCATTTGATGCCTGAGTCCTCTCTGTGATTTCCTTGCCAGGGGTTTGTTCTTCTTGTGCCTGAGTACCTCCACTGGTCCCACTACCTCAGGGTGCAGTTTCCTTCCTTCCAGACAGCTCTGTTAGAAACAGCTGGCTTCTTCTGGGCTGAATCTATCATCATTTAAATTCCGTTTGTTAGTTATAGTCCTATCCCTCGGGAATCCACAGCAAAGATACTTACATATTAATGTGACATTTTTCAAGTATTTGAAGATAGTAATTATGTAGCATATGACACAGGTTAAACTCACAGACTCTGGAAGCAGACTGCCTGCATTCAAATTCTTGTTCTGTCACTTATGAGCTCTGTGACCTTGAGAGAGTTATTTACTATCTTTGCAGCTTTGTGTGTGTGTGTGTGTCTATATGTGTGTGTGTGTGTATATATATATATAATGGCATTACATAAAAGGACTTTTGTAAGGAGTGCATGAATTAATATATGTAAATGTTCTTAGATCACAGTAAAGTGCTTTAAAAGTTTTAGCTATTATTAATCATCATCATTATCATAGAGAGCTTGTCAGATACCTGACATAGGCCATCTTTCTAATTCTATAGTCATTCACTAGGTGAGCCTATTCACTCCTTTGGGCTCAATCACCGTCTATATATTTTCTGAAAAATCTCTTCATGCTCCTCAGAGCACACAGCTAAATGTAAGTGGCTAGTTGTGGCCACATGGATTGTTCTGGCCACTATAATCTGGATAGAAATGATGAGCACTACTTCCAGATCTGGCCTCTAAAATCATCCTGAGAAATTCTCCACTCTCTTCCCATTAGCTCATCAGCTAGTTAAAGGCACAGGAACAGGCCAAGGACTCCAAGAAGGCCCCGGGCAGTGGTGGAGCCACACGCTGGAAGAAGCCTTAGATCCCTGAGTTAACACTTAAGAGTGGAACTGCCTACGAGAACCAACAGACCACCATCCACACTGGGCTTTGTGTGAACAAAAGTAAACATTTATTGTGTTAAACTTTTGAGATTTTATAGCCTATCACGACTACTACAGTGACTCCCTAATTTATCTCTTGCTCAGACGTTGCTTCTGAGCTTCAGAACTGTTCATTTGGTTTTCTATTCAGCCTTTCTACAAGGACCCTCAAATAGGGTAATAAGTAAACTCAAGGCTTCTGAGATCAGACCATTTATGTTGAAATACCAGTACTACCATGTACCAGCTATAGGACCAAACTATTCATAACTGCATATACTTCAGAGTTGCCAAAAAATTAAATGAGTAGATGTATGTGAAACACTCAGAATGGTCACTGCACTGGTCCTTAGTACATGCGCAATAAATACCAGGCAGTATAGTATTTATGACCATCTCACCCTAGGTTTTCATATGGATAACAGGTAGTTTCCCCATAATCCAACAGCTGTTAAAACCAGAAACTTGCAGCCTAATCCTGAACCTTTTTTTTTTTTTCATCGTCCCACATGGAACAAATTACCAATAGCTGATAAATTATATTCCTTAAATATTTTTCAAATCCATCCACTTGTCTCCATCCTCTTTTGCTCTTCCCTCCTCATCCTAGTCAAGGCCATCAGCATATGTGGCTGTATTATAATTGCATCCTTACTAGTCTTTTCAAATCCATTCTTCTGCCCTTCAAATGCATTCTTCACATAGAATTGTAATGTTCTTTTTAAGCTCAAATCTGATATGGTCATTCCAAAATTTAAAGTGTATTAATACCCTTCATACCCTCAGCCTTTGGTAAATCCAAATTCTTGATCCATCACTTAAGCCTCTCATCACAACCCACCACAATGACTTCATCTCCAGATTTTAGCCATGCTGGGCTTCTGTTGTCTTCATAAAGGTGTCATAGACTGTCTCATCATGCTGGCTACTTCTGTTTACACTGATCTTTCTCCCCACCCCAAGTTTACCTAATTAATTCTGATCATCCTTTATATTTCAGCTCAAATGCTACACTCCTCAGAAAGCCTTCTTAGCAATCTCTGCCCACGCTAATTAAGGACATGCCCACATAGCGCACACTATACTTCGTTAACCTCAGTGCACTTGCCGTTATTTGTACAAACATGTCTTCCCAGCTAGCCAGAAAGCTTCATGAGGGCAGAGACTGCATATGTATGGTTCTCTGCCTAGTATAGTGGCTTGTATGCAAGAGGGGCTCATTAAATTTTTTTAAGTGTGAGAATGAGTCTGTTTAGGTGGCTTTGTGTGTATGTATCCATGTGAATTTTTATTTACTTGGGTCTGGAAAGAAAGCCCTACAATCAATCTATGTGCCTAACTGAATTCAACCAACAAGTTTAGAAAACCCAGCATCTGACCTCTTTTGAGTTCAAAATCTAGTTGATTTGACTATAAAATAAAAACCTTCTTTTGTAAAGTAAAAACTCTATTAGAGTGTCATGCATGCATAACAGAATGATTCTAAGCCTCCATGGGGGGGTGACGGGTTATTTGGGATGGGTCAAAAAGTAGCATGTTTCTGGAAACAATATTATGAGTGCTCTCATATTCTAAACATCAAACAATTCCTCCATCCACGGTTCACAGAGACTATGTAATGCCAGACCAGATCAAGAAGTACAGGGGAGAAGACTGAAAGCAAACTGGAGTTCAGAATTAAACCGGGTTGTTTTTCTATCAAGAAAAAGTTTATGTCCATGCTGGTCCAAAATTTGATGAAGTACATGATTAGAGAAGGACTGATAGACAGATGCCCGATGAATAGTACCATCCAGAGAAAATACACTGTAAAGTGGACTCAGCATAGTCACTGAGTTTTAGCAATGAGCTTTCAGAGTCTAGCTCTGTACCTACTGACTCTGTTTTTGGTGTGAGTATGGAATTTCTCTCGGTACCATTTTTCTCGTCTGTTAAATGGCGATGATGCGCCCCAAGTCATCGGACTATTTATGAAAATGCTAGCTATCTCTAAGGCTCGGGGAAGTTTAGAATTTTTCCTGGAGTAACATCCTAATAACTGATAAAAGCTACTTTTCTGTCTACAACTCTTTCCATTAATTCTTAAAGGAATGCCTTCTCCCTTACAAAAATCATAAGAATAAGTGGATAGGGCTTCCCTGGTGGTGCAGTGGTTGAGAGTGCACCTGCCGATGCAAGGGACGCGGGTTCGTGCCCCGGTCCCGGAAGATCCCACATGCCGCGGAGCGGCTGGGCCCGTGAGCCATGGTCGCTGAGCCTGTGCTCCGCAACGGGAGAGGCCACAACAGTGAGAGGCCCGCGTACAGCAAAAAAATAAAATAAAATAAAAAAATAAGTGGATATTGCCAAGAAAGAAACAAGTTAAGCTAAGGCTAAGTTCTACTGAGCACTCATAAGCACCTTGGTTATATCGGGTGATGTGTGTCCAGTTTTAACCAACAGAAGATGCTGTTTTAGAGAGGTTTATGGTCACATTTTCCAGAAAAGTTGAAAAAGAAAAAGCCAAAATAAGTGGCCCAAATTCAACAATATGAGTACTTTCTTCTGCCCTCAGTCAAAGAGGAAAACTATTTGATATAAGCCTTTGGCTCTGGAAATAACTTTGCATTAGCCTCTGAATCGTGTGGGTTTTCTTTAGCTTCTTTGGAGTCACGACCAACAGTTCTGTCGCCTTCCCTGGTTCTAATAAAACTCTGTGCTGGGTTTTGGATGACGTTCATTCCAAGAGGACCCCTTGTCAGTCCTCTAGTGGCCTTTGTTGTCCACAGCCGCTTGCAATGAATTTGGGGGCAAAGGTCTCTGGTTACACCCACCACTGAAATCAGATTCAGCTACACCACACGAGGAACCTATTATAGGGTGGAATCCAGCATTCGTCCCCACAGGACGAAGGCAATAGCTTTGCAGCTATTCCCCAACTCTACTTCTGATGATTCTATAACCCATTGCCTCTTACACTGGAAACAGCCAGGATTTCTTAGCAACTCTGACCTGAACAGAAAATAAAATAACATTCAGCAAAGGAGTCAAACTGAGTCATGGGAATGTTTTCTCCAAGAGAAGAGGTCGAATAAGTTTAAATACAAAGACTTATAAATCCCTCCAAGTATTTTTCCCTCCTTAATAGTTTCAACCAGTGCCTTATTATTATTCACCCCGTGTTTGAATAATGGAACGCTTAGATCACTGTGTGCATCAAGGGGAGGAAATGCTATATTTTCTGAAAAGCACTTCGAATAAAGCTTTCTCCCTCTGTGAGGCCATACTTCACGGAGTTTTCCTAATTGCTAAATGCATGGCTCTGGCTTGAAATTCAAGAATTTGAAGAATTGTCGAACACGCACTGCACCAGTGAAATCAGACCACATCACATTCCAAGGCCTTCATTATCCAAGCAAACTATTCCAATCCCAGATTATCACCAATAGTGTCAAGGTTTTATATCTGTATATATAAATATCAGATTATTGCAAATAGTGTTAAGATTATATATACATAAAATACATATGAATTATATATATATGAAATCACATATATGAATATATAGAGGGAACTAGGAGAGAGAATGCCTAGGTTCTGGTCCTCAGGTGTTGCTACCCAATAGTAGGTTGAGTTTGGAAAAGTTCTGAGCCTCAATTTCCTCATATACTAAATGAGTTAATGAGTCTGTCTTGCTCACAAGTCAAGGTTATTTTTTAGCCCTAATGAAATAATGAGGGTGCTGGGGCTCAGTGATGCAGGATATGTCCAATGACTTCTGGGGGAAAGGGATTTTCTTAGGTCGCATGCACTATCAATCCCAGTGTCAAAATAATCAGAGGATCTGTTCACTGTTAAATCCTCAGACTCTGTAATATCTTCTACGGGAGCTGCAGCAGAGCTAACTGGAGAGCTGAGAGCCCTGCTCTGAGCAGGACACTGCCTCCTCCTGTTTGCTGTCTAGCATCATTCCCAAGAAGTTAATTCAAGTGGGACAATCAGCCCATTGTTTGAAAGAAGCCCAAACTTCCTGAAAATCTAATTTTCAGGTCCATTCCCCTGGGTGAGCAGTAGTAATTCACTTAATTCAATGCTTTATGAAAAAAGAATTAGAACTCAACTTCACTTGTTCCAGCTGCCTTACATGGTTATACATGGAGTAATAAGTGTAAAATGTGTAAAATGTAAATGTAAAATGTAAGTGTAATCTGAGTGTAAGATGTAAATTACTTGAAACCACCCAAACATCCCCAAAATCACTGGGGAAGCACATGCATTGAATGGATCATTATGCAGCCATGAAATAGTTATGTAAATTTTTTTGAGTATGAAGAAGTGCTCATGTTATAACTTTAAATAACAATGCAAGACTCGAAATCCTGGAACCCGCATTACAGGCATCCCCACTGTTCGGAAATCAGCTTTACACCACCTCACTTTTACTAAAGACCTACTTTAGTACCTAACCACAAGAAATTAGAAGAGGATTTTCACTTTTACAAAAAAAGGTGAAAAGCAAAAATAGCGTTCAGTACTTGCTTTACAGCGAGCCTTTATAGAGGCAGTGGGCACCTTGAACAGTCTATACATCAAAATAAGCAAGTTTGGTTGATCATGATGGACTCCACAGTGTACAAACAGCAAGTAGCTGTCTTCTTTCTTTCAGCTGTCCCTTTAAATCTATACAACAGACTTATAGAGATAGGCCTTTAACTTTTCCAGGCCATCTCTGATTTTTATACACACACACACACACACACACACACACACACACACACACACACAAACACATAAAATACCCTCTAGTGACCTTCAGGTGTGAAAATGGTCTCATTTCAATAATAAAGTATCCATCAGTATATAACACCACCCACTAATACAATTTAAGATTTCACTTCTATGCCAACTTGGAGTCCTGCTTCATGCCTCAGGGCCTTCAGTAAGGCACATATACCCAGTCAGCTTCTTTTCTCTCCTTTCTTTTCCTCTCTTTTTCTCCCTCACAGGCTATCTCAGGCTGCCCCGGAGCTGAGACAGGCTTGGACATCATCTGATCATTGTGCCCTCTGGGGTGGCAGATTCCCAATATGGATAATCTCTCCTTGAAGAGCTTCCCTAAGTTCATCAGAAATTCCACGGGAGCTCCAATTACCTGGCCTGTCTCTCACCACACCTTTTCCCTCCAAGTTCCAGCCCCTGATTTGGTGGTCCACCTCTCTGCTGAGTCACTTGGCCACTTCCAACAGTCCTCTCATGGGGAGACACTTCCAAAACAGCCCAACCTATTACATGTAGGGTTATTGATTTATTTGAGCATCTGAGTGGTTATGCCATGGTCTAAAAGCTGCTTGTATCATACACTATCACTGGCACAGACTTTGGGCAAAGTTCTGTGCCATACGCTAAGAGGACGTCAAAATGTCCCAGACACCATCTCTTGCCGTCCAGATATTAACAATCTTCTAGGGGAAAATGATGTGTTCACAACTAACTGCAAAGACTAGCAGGATGAAACACCTGCCCTGCCCTGGTTTCCCAAAGCAAGCTTGACACCTAAGTCTTAATTCCTTCCATGATGTTCCTAAACCTTTCTATGACTGTCCCTATCTCTCCAACAAGATTGTGAACCCATACGATACAGGGTCTATGCTTGGTTCATCTTTTCCCCTTCAGTTCCAGCCATGGCTTATAATTGGAATACATTTGTGTTTATTAATAATGTGTTTATTAGGGCTTCCCTGGTGGCGCAGTGGTTGAGAGTCCACCTGCCGATGCAGGGGACACGGGTTCGTGCCCCGGTCTGGGAGGATCCCACATGCCGCGGAGCAGCTGGGCCCGTGAGCCATGGCCGCTGAGCCTGCGCGTCCGGAGCCTGTGCTCCGCAACGAGAGAGGCCGCAACAGTGAGAGGCTTGCGTACCGCAAAAAAAAAAAAAATGTGTTTATTAATAATGTGTTTATTAGGTGATTGAAATAAGTATCAATTTTTTGAAGCAGTGTGAGGATCAGATACTTTTTTGTAGTAATATGGTATTAGTGTAAAAACTATGAAATTTGTTCTTAGTTGACTTGTTTTTAACTCAACTCCACTATTTATGGCCTCTCGACCTCTAGTTTCAGAGTGATTAATGCCTTCCTTACTTATGGGATGCTAATAAACATCAAGTAATACAGATATCTTGGAGCATTTGGTGAGCTGTGCAAGTGTTCTGCAAGTATTACTCATTATTTGAGCAATGGGCACGGTAACACTAAGACCTGAATTCAGAACTGAACTCTCCGACACTTTTTAGCTGAATGCCTTCTTAAGACCCTCTCTGAAGCTCACTTGGCTCATCTGGATAATGGGTACACTAAAGATTACCTCGTTGCCCGATTATGTGAATTACTGTAAGCAAAGCACCTAGAGTAAAGAAGGGATTTAATAAATGTTTGTAAAAAATCGCATTTGACTTTATGAAAAGTACTAACTCTATAGGGGAGTTGTAAGGCTCGTTCCATTGTAACAAGTACAAAAACAGCTATGACTTGATGGATAAAGTTCCCTGTGAGTAAATTTATTCTATGCCGCAAAGCAAAATAATTGGGTTGCCTTTCTGGGAGATGACAAGCCCCTTTTCCTGGAATGGCATATGTTCAAGGTGATGACTGTTAAGATGGGTATGGAATGCACGTTAGACTAGATGGCTTTGACAGTCCCTTCCACTTGAGATCTTGTGAGTTTGAACATTCAGAAATTCATGATTCATTCACCCAACAAATAAAAAATTTCTGTCCTAGGTCCCGATGACAAAAATCCCTACCCACGAAGAACTTATGTATATCGGAGAGAGACAGACAATAAACACATAAATGAATCAACATTTAATATGCCAGATGATGATACCTGCTAACATAAGATCTAACATTTTTTGCTGGAGCTGAGTTTTAAACTTAACTTAGAGCAGTACTCAATTTCAAACCCCAGTGGCAGGAAGGCAAAGAGTTTCAAATTCATGGGCCTCTGAGTCCCAGATGTTTCCTTTTCCTATAACATTTAATATCATCTGATGCAGATGGATCCCTGGTCAGCTGAGGGAATTAATTAATAGTTGATAAGTTTCATCAGGGAGAAGACGATTTCTATCACAGGGTTTCAGTATCCTTCATCAAAGTGTCCAAGTGATACTATGAATTTTTCCCCCTCTGGTTAATCAGGAAGACTAAATCCAGAAGGAGGGTTAAACAAGGTCAGAGAGATGGAAAAACCGCCACAATTTGCATTCTAGAGCACATGATGGAATCTATTTATACATACCTCCAGGGACACAAGAGAAAAGACTCGGGAATGCACAGATAAGATTTTCAAAGATCCTAAAAAACTAACTGAACCATTCAATCCACTAAGAGAAGATTAGTAATAAGAACCTGCTACTAGACAATATTAGGTTATTTCCTTTTATCAGAAAACCTCAGTACAATTTAGAATAGCAATTTGACACATTTTGCTTTATATCAAAGACTGGATTAAACTATGTTTAAACAGAGACACAGAGTATTTCTAGGCTTCATCTCTCATATAAATAATTCCTAAAATGACCTTGCATCTATTATTTAACATATTTATTCACGCACAGACAAACCTAAGAGCTAAGCAAAATGAGTCTTAGGAATTCAGGTGGAGGTGGGAGAAGAACGTCGATTTTTGATGTCACAGGTTTTCATATATGTTGAACCCCTCCCAGTTGGGAGCCCTCTTAAACTTTAATAGGCATATAAGAGAGGGAAGTATAGGTTGCAACGTACCACCCATTTGCTCATTTCTTCACACACAAACATGCCAGTCCCTGGCAAGGGGTCTGAGGCTCACAGGCCCAGGAGAGAGAGGAAGACAGGTTCCAGCAATAGCTATAATAAAAGCTGGCTTGTGGAGAGCACCATTAGAAAGTTACGGAGTGTTATGGGACTTCATGGGAGGAATATATCACATTAATTTTCCTGTCAAAGATCCCAGTGGGCTTAGTGGCAGCTGTACTCAGCTCAGCTGGCATGGGGGAGGGGTGGAAGAGTGGAATCACTGTGGTCCATTGTTCCAGACAATGCACCCAAAACTTCACAAACCACGGAACTCGTCCGACGCTGAGGGCAAATGCCTCTGCTTGTAAGGATGTGCCCATGGGGTCAGACTCCAGCCCAGAGACCCATCCTATGGTGCCAGACCTTTTAGTGCCAAGAAACCAAGTGAGCTGGTCGTCCTACCTGAGAAGGCTGTGATACCGGGCAAGGCAGTTCTCCACACCTGAGCAGACCCTGAAGGCACTGACAGCTGGAGTCTGTCTGCTGAAGCCCCTCTTCACCTGGGTATCAGCTCCTTCCTAGAATGAGCATCTGGAGCGGTGCTTCTCCATGGTTACCACTCTTACTTTGCTGTAAGCACTCCACCATTCTGTAGATAAGGAAATTAGGCTGGGTGAATTCCAGTGACTTGCATGAGAACTGGACCTCTGTAAAATCAAAGAATTGAGCCTGTGTACATGACTCATGTAGATCATTCTTGTTCTCTCCTTTCAGTGTCTCTATTAAAGTTGGCTCTGAAACTACTAGAAGGGACAAGGGGCTTGTCTCCGGGGATAGCATCAAGGGGAGATGGGGGGAGTCAGGAATATTTTTCTTTGGTCAGTTTAAGAAAGAGGGATCCTGGAGGAGAGAATAGGGGCCAAAGCTTTAATTAGGGAAGGGGAGTGGTCACAGCCCTTGGGGTCTGCGGCAGGAAAGGGGCTGATGCCTGGACCTGGCCTGGGAGGACTGGTAGCCCTGAGGGCAGGTTTGATGCAAGGATTTGTACTCCCAAAGGTAGCTTTCTTTCCCCTTTTGTTAGGCCCCATTTTATAAGCCAGCAGTGAGATGTGCTGAACTCTACAGAATTGTTCACAAGAAGCTTTCCCCCATTCCTAGAGGGAGAAAGGAGGCACTGTTAATGGCAAGGAAAGGAAGTGGCTGAAGTGAATTCCACAATTCCTTGGCCTTTTAAACCTGGAGATTACTAGTTAAAATAATTTGATGCACAGACCCTGACCACCGTTTTAATGAGGTCTGCTAGCTGGCACAGAAAATTAATAATAATAAATTAATTCCAGAGAATTCCATTTTATGTACTCAATTATTAATGGTATTAGTCAATTATTAATGGCATGAATAATTAAGAGATCACATCCATGCTATGATATACAAGGGTTCCAATGTTGCGCAAATTGCCCAGAATAAATAAAGAAACATACCAGGGTTCAGACCTATAACACTCAGCCTTCAAACATGTTTCTTGGAAAAACTTGGTACATCTGTCATCAGGCTAATTCTACTGATGAGATCTCTGTTACCAGGACTCCTGCCCAAGTTTTATGTTATGACAGTAACAAGAAAGAGGTCAGGGGATGGAGTGGGGGTGGGTGCATGTTTCTTTGGAAGTTCTGATCTTTCAGGGAAGACCCTGGCTGAAACTGGTGTCCATGGGAAACCAGGTGTGAGATCAGAGAGGGCTGAGCTTAATTTTAAAGATGGCAGAAAACCATAATTCAAAGAGTCATGGACCACAACGTTCATTGCATCACTACTTACAATAGCCAGGACAGGGAAGCAACCAAAGTGTCCATCGACAGATGAATGGATAGAGAAGATGTGGCACATATATACAATGGAATATTACTCAGCCATAAAAAGAAACGAAATTGAGTTATTTGTAGTGAGGTAGATGGACCTAGAGACTGTCATACAGAGTGAAGTAAGTCAGAAAGAGAAAGACAAATACCGTATGCTAACACATATATATGGAATCCAAAAAAAAAATAATGGTTCTGACAAACCTAGGGGCAGGACAGGAATAAAGAAGCAGATGTAGAGAATGGACTTGAGGACACAGGGAGGGGAAAGGGTAAGCTGGGACAAAGTGAGAGAGTGGCATGGGCATATATACACGACCAAATGTAAAATAGATAGCTAGTGGGAAGCAGCCGCATAGCACAGGGAGATCAGCTTGGTGCTTTGTGACCACCTAGAGGGGTGGGATAGGGAGGGTGGGAGGGAGGGAGACGCAAGAAGGAGGAGATATGGGGATACTTTGTTATAAAGCAGAAACTAACATACCATTGTAAAGCAGTTATACTCCAATAAAGATGTTAAAAAAATAATAATAATCATAAATAAAACAAAGACAGCAGAAACCCCAAACAGCTACTGCCCCAAACAGTGCAACCAGATTGGGGTTAGGGTAAGTAAAAATGAGGGAGGGACTTCAGGAAAGTATATTTTCAAGGGGGAGGGGTCAATTTAACAATGATGTGAATGAGTATCCTGCATTATCTCTCTGAGCCTCAGTTTTCTCATTTGTATGATGGGGATAATATTTATTCTGAAGGCTATTTGACAAAATGAATGTATGGTTCAGAATAAGGTCTCAACAAATAACCTCTATCAGTGTGGTTGTTTCAGTTATTATTATTGTAAATATCTGATAATCCAACTCGCCCATTTTATAGGTAAAGAAATTAAAGCCTGAGGAATAGATGTGATTGTCACCAAGTTTGTGTGTGGGATGTCTTCCCTTGCCCTTCCAGATTGCTATCTTCTCCATCCTCCTCTGCTTTCCAGGAGCCAATCTTCATGCATGACACTGACAAGGCTCCCGTGCCTGCATGAGTTCCCCAATAGGGAGACCCAGCAGAAGGTGGGAAGGGAGAGGAGAATGGGGTCAGGGCAGTTCTTTTCTTGGCTTCTTCCCCGAGAGGACCCTCTCAGCTGCTGTGTATCTCTACAGAAGCTATAGGTGCTCACGTAGGCTAACTCTATGTGACTTTATCTTTCCGGAATCCTGAAACTGCTCCCACCTCTGGACCCTTCCAGTTGACAGATGGTAACGTGTTTGCTGCTACCAGCTCTTAATTACTGCACTGTCCCTTTGTGAAAAATGTCTATCAAATTACCCTACTTTGAGTGTTCTGCCAGATAACGGTAAGTGGCAGAAATGATACCGGAGTCCAAGACTGCTGCTTCTTGGTGTAGAATCTGTCCTTCATACTCACTTAAATTTCAATCATATGCTCATTAAATTATTGTCTACTAAGAGAAAGGCCCCGTGCTGGGTACAGGCAATATAATAATCAGTAACACATGGGTGCTCATTATTCCAAAACACCACTTGATAGCACTCCAATGCAGGAGTTAGCAAATTGTTTCTGTATAAAGAGCCAAACAACAAATATTTTAGACACTGGGCCCTATGTATTTGTTGCAACTACTCAAGTCTTCCATTGTAGGACACAAGCGGCTACAGACGGTATGTCCACAAGTGAGTATGGCTATGTCCCAATAAAACTTGCTTCATGCCCACTGAAATTTGTACTCCATATAATTTTCATGTGCCACAATATATCTTCCTTTTGATTTCTTCCTCCGAATATATAAAAACACAATACTATCTTTAGCTCGTGGGCCCTACAAAACCAGGCAGCTGGCCAGATTTGGCCCTCAGGCCATAGTCTGCTGACCTCTGTGCTTAAATATGAACTTGGTACTAAAGGAGCAGTTAAGGAGGCCAAGAGTTGGGAGGCGTATGCTGAGACAGGATTCACAGAGGAAGTGACCTTTGCACAGAGAATTAATGGATGATAGAGTTGGTTCGGCAGGGAAAAGGGAATGTACCTTTAAGGCACAAGTGATGAGCAAAAGCAAAGGATCTTAGAAACGGGAGATGCGCGCAGGGCGTGGAGTCTGCGATAGGGCCAGAGAAAAGAGGCATTGGGTGGTAGGGAGGGGAGACCCTGGGGTCTGGGGGTGGGGAAAGGGGCAGGATGCTCTGAGTCACATCCTGGAGGACCAGAGCGCCCTGCCGAGAGACTGGACTTCAGAGTTAGAAAGACCAAGTGGTGGGATTCTGGGCAACAGCATTAGACAGACCAGAGTGCAAAACCCAGCTCTACTCCGCTCCAGCTGAGTGATCACAGACAAATTACTTAACCTGTCTGAGCCTCATTTCTTAGATGCAAAACTGTCCTCATAAGAGCTCCAGCTTCATGACTGCAGTAGTGAGGATTAAACGGGGTAACGCACACAGACTGCTCTCAGCAGTGCTGGCTCACAGTAAGGGCTCAATAAAGGTTTGCTATTATTAGCATTATTATAATTAGGCTCATTGACTAGCCTGGCTCTGGCTATGTTTTCTCTAGTCCAAATTCAGAGCATTCCTTGCCATTGCTGATGCAGATGGCAGCTGGACAGTTGGCAGCCCTGAGGTGAACATAAGGTTTTCCTTTTAGCACTGTGATAGCATCAGCCCTAATGAGTCTGCAGTGGCAGAAATCCATTTCTCTGAACTTGAACCTCATAGACCTTGGTTCATTGAATGTGTAGCCAAAGCCGCAGCTCCCCAGTCCAGACAATACCCTTCTTAGAGTGCTCAAGCACACAGAGCACCTATTATTACTTACCTATGAGTTTTCTTTCCTGTTTAGGCTGCAAAGACAATGTCTGGATAGTTCTCCTTTTTGACAATTCCTTCTTGAGCCTCCTGGCTAGCAGCCTTCGGTGAATTTCCATGGCGCTCCATCAACCTGAAGGAGGAGAAGAAAGGCAAAAACAGATGGGCATTATTCAGTGACCTCACTTAAAATAAACAAGTTCTGTATATCCTAAGGATGCCTAAAGTGATACATTTTGTGATTAATTCAGTGGGTCCTTAAAAGACTTCACATCTGATTTAAATACACAGAAACCATAACATTTCAATTGAGATGCTTAAGAAAACTAAGAAGTGACGAGGAAGAGGACTGATTAGCTATTTTTTTTAAAACAAAATAATTTTGGTGTTTAACTACAATTCAGGCACTCCATCATTAAACAGTCTTTCAGGATACATTTCAAGGTAATAACTTTAACTCCACTTTAAAAAAAACCTCAAAATTCTGTTGTAAACGTAACAAATGTTCATCGTACAACTTTTGGGAAAAAAGAGAAAACTACAGAAAATTAAATAACAATTAGTCAATAAGTCTAAACCCATAGGCTGTATTTTAACATTAATTATGTAGTTTCTCCAAAATTTCTTTTGTTGACATATTGTAAATCTACGTATAGTCAGGAGATACCAAATAAAGAGGGCGGGAGGTCTCACTTGAGGATGTGAAAGGGTTGAGGTGAAAATGGCAGAATGAGAGTTTAACTGCACAGTCATAGGGCGTTGAGCCATCACCCTTCGCCTACCCTAGGGTGGGAGGCATGTGTTTGTCCCTCAGCCCAAGTGCAGTGGGAGAAGGACAGACAGATAAATAGATAGGTGGGGAGACGGATATTTCAAATGGACATCAGCACCAGCGGTAGTGATCGTTGACTACATAAGAGAAAAGACAGGAGCCAGAAAAAACTGAAATGACATATTCAAAGTGCTGAAGAAAATAATGACCACCCTAGACTTCTATACTCGGTGAAAATATCCTTCAAAAATAAAAGTGAAGGGCTTCCCTGGTGGCTCAGTGGTTGAGAGTCTGCCTGCCGATGCGGGGGACGCGGGTTCGTGCCCCGGTCCGGGAAGATCCCACATGCCGCGGAGCGGCTGGGCCCGTGAGCCATGGCCGCTGAGCCTGCGCATCCGGAGCCTGTGCTCCACAACGGGAGAGGCCACAACAGTGAGAGGCCCGCGTACGGCAAAAAAAAAAAAAAAAAAAAAAAAAAGGTTGGAAATATTTATACAATGCAAACATTAATAAAAGAAGTTTGATATATACTAATATTTGACAGTTATTTTAAAGCAAGAAACATTACTACAGATTAAAAGGTGCAATTTTTTTTATAATAAAAGGATCAACCTATGAGAAAATGTACCAAATCTAAATTTACATCTAACGACATAGCTTTAAAGTATATAAAGCAAGTACTAATAGGACTAAAAAGAGAAATAAACAAAGTCACAGTCGTTTGGCAGAAATTCATGCATTCCTCGCTCAAGTTCTGATCAAATAAGCAGATACAAAATTAGCAAGGATGTAGGATATTTGACTAACGTGAAAAACAAACACCACCTGACACGTAGAGAACAATGCACACATTAACTGCAGAAAAGGATGACCAACAGGAGGATCAGAAGAATGAATACAAAACCAAGTTTCATGACTGCTGAAGGTGAATTAGAGGATGCGCTTTAACCTTTTGTCAGAATAAGGCCTCCAACTACTCCTTCCACCACCACTGCTTTCATCATATTAAACTTTTCTCCCTGTAGAAACCGGACAATTTTAGGCCTGCTCCAACAAGGAGGAAGAAAAGAAAGCTAAACCTGTGTACAAACTTCACACCCAGATCTGGCACTTGTCTTGTCGGTTCAGTGGCTCAAAAGGGCAAAAATGTTCCTGTCCTAATTCATTTCTCTCCTGGGAGTGGAAGTTTCTTCCTGGAAACATGCTATTAGGAAATTGGACTTTCCCCTAACAGTATCTCAAGAAGATACTATGATTCAGAGAATGACATAAAAATGTTAGATATAATTCTGTCTTAGCACTGATCACATTTTTATTTTAGTGAAATGTCTCTGTTCCTCACACTTCATCTCCAGAACCAGATCTTACTAAGACGTGTATCCCAACGCTTCACACAGTGCTTGGCACGTCATAGATATTCTAAAAGAATGTGTTGAATAAATAAAAATTGGAAAAAGGTGAGAAAAGGCTGCTGGCAGAGACTAAAAACAAGCTGTGAGTAATAAACAGTACTTTCCAGAGTAGCCCTTCCTAAGACATGACATTGTAAATGTGGTCCGCAGGAAACTTGGAAATCACCCAGATTCAACCAGAGTAACTGTGTACATCCTCAGATCTCAGATGTGACCCAGAACAGTTGTTAGTTCATCTGCTGAATTACAACTGGACATTCTGAGGGAAGATATGTTAATAGATCCACGTGGTTTGCATGGTGATGGAAATTGGGTCAAGGTCAGTGGCACAGTACAAGGAAGAAGCAGCAGCTCTGACTAGCCAGTCTCAGGCTTTGATGTCCTGGAAATGGGGACGCCTGCATTTAGAGTGCCAGGAATTCCCACTTAATCTCCCACAACAATCCTTTAAAATCATTACCTCTTTGAAATGAGATAAAACACTGAGGTCCAGAGAGAATAAGAAAATTGCTCTAATTACTGCTAGAACTGAGAATCAGATCCTGATCTTTCTATCCCCCCAAACCTGGGCTCTTTCAACTGTTCTCTACGGGTTCCCAAAACAGCTTTTAAAAGATGCTGCGGGTCTACTGCCTTTGTTCAATAAGCTACTGATACTGACTTCACTTTCCTTGGGAACTTCCCCACTGGGGAAAAATGTGATGACAAACAAGAACTCCTTAGTCCTCATTAGAGCTATATGCTCCATATTTCGTTCATAAAATGGAGTCTGGACTAATAATCAGTACCTGATGATACTGGTTACTCACCAAGATTGGAATTGCTTCTTAAAGGACTGACCGGAAAGACAGGGCACCCAAAGGCCCAAACCTGGCCCCTCGATGTGCCATTCTGCCAGCGCGAACAGCACATCCAGAATGCCTCTCTCTCCTTGATGTCTTCTTTTAAATCATTAATTAAACAACTTACCTACTACTTTCATAAGAAATAGAAAGGTCAATCCAATCTATTTCCTTTATTTATGCATTGGAACTCTCTGTGTTATGGATTTTGAAACTTTTTAATGTGTACTGCCAGTATTTACTTCATCTTTCATTTGCACCTTAAAATGTGTAATTTTTTTTTTTTTACCATAGAGAACTATTTTCTCTTTTACTCGTATCTCTCTCTTGTCCGCACTCTCTGTCTTGCCCCATTTTTCTTCTGCTTCATTCTTTCTCACATTCATCTCTTTATTGTCCCTCCCTTTTTGACCCTTATCTTTTTATCATGGTGAATTTTTTTATTGAAGTATAGCTGATGTACAATATTATGTAAGTTACAGGTGTACAATATAGTGATTCATAAATTTTAAAGGTTATACTCCATTTATAGTTATTATAAAATACTGGCTATATTCCCCATGGTGTACAATATATACTTGTAGCTTATTTTATACATAGTTTGTACTTCTTAGTCCTCTACCCCTATATCACCCCTTCTCTCTTCCTTGGCCAATTATCTTTTCACACAAAATGGATAACCAGATGCAATGCCCCAAACTCTACCCATTAGGAGTATTTTTCCTTGCTACTGCCTTTCAAGGACATTAATGCAATGCTAGCTCAACAAACCCTCAGTCAACCCAGTGGGGAGCTCTGGACTAAGTATTGCCTGTCAGAGCATCCCACATTGGCCCCAAATGACTGAGTCTCTATATCCCCATCTCACTTAGGCACAAGATATAGGCTTCCAAGGAAGGGTGAGACCCCAAGTTAGGAAGTTCTGGGCAGCTGAGGTCAACACTGAATATCGAATGGATCCGATGGCTGAAGGCTGTCACACACACAGTGCCTCGAATATAGTACATGTATAATACATGTATTTGCAAGAAACAGAAAACCTGACCTTAGTGACATCGTTTTTTTTTAAATTTTAATTGAAGTATAGTTGACTTATAATATTATATTTGTTTCAGGTTTCCAATATAGCAATTTGACATTTTTATAGATTACACACACCATACAACGTTATTACTGTTATTGACTATATTGCCTATGCTGAACATTACATCCCTGTGATTTATAACTGGTAGTTGGTAATTCTTAATCCTTTTCACCTATTCCACCCATCCGTCACCCCACATCCTTTCTGATAACCACTAGTTTGTTCTCTGTATCTGTGAATCTGTATCTGTTTTGTTATATTTGTTTGTTAGCTTTTTTTTTTAGATTCGAATACAAATGAAAACATACAGTGTTTGTGAGACAGATAGATAGATAGATTAGAGAGATAGATAGATAGATAGAGAGCTTCTTTATCCATTCACCTGGCCCTGGACACTTAGGTTGCTTCCATATCTTGGCTGTAATACATAATGCTGCTATGAACATTGAAGGTAAAATATCCTTTCAGATTGATGTTTTCATTTTCTTTGGATAAACACCAAGGAGTGGAATGTGCAATTACTGGATCATATGTTAGTTCTATTTTAATTTTATGAGGAACCTCCATGCTGTTTTCCACAGTGACTGTACCAGTTTACATTCCTACCAACAGGTATATAAGAAGAGTAACTTATGTGCGTTCAATAGATCAATAAAGTCTGTGGTTCGCTTGCCATTACCCTCATGGTCACAAGGTTAGCAACTGTCATGTTCACAGTCAAGGCCAGAATGAGAAAGGACATGGCAGTGTGTCTGTCCCTTTTTATCAGAAAATCAAAACCTCTTTAAGAATTCTGCAGGAAAACTTCATTTTCCTAGGTCTCTTTGGACAAAACTAAGGTATATGAAGGCTTCCAAGAATGCTGAAAGAATGAGAATGAGATTATCATGATCGACTTACACCAAAAAAACTTATTGCTTGGGTGTGGACATAATGCTTCCACTCAAAAAAAAAAAAAAAAAAAACCTCCACGAGAGTGCTGTTAGCAAGAAGGGAAGAGTAGTTGAACGCTAGGTAGAATATTAAAAATAACTGTCACAATGAATAAATAGTTATCGAATGGAGAATGATTTTTTTGCTACACAAATAATTCCTACAATGGGAAGAAGTTTGACAAAATAATTTCTGAGGTCATTTCAATACCAGTCCATGAACTAAAGGGAACATTAAAGACTGTCTATAATTAATAAAAAGAAATCTTGTAACTATGGCAAAACATCAAGAGAGCCAGCAAAAGAAAGGAAAATTCTTTAGCAACATAGCCAGACTCATTCTGTATCCCCAAAGGAATCTTCAGGCAGCCATTGACTTTCAGAACAGAGCTGCTGGGGCAATGGTGAGCCAAAGAGGAATAATGAGGGCTTTGTCCTCATCCTGGACCAGGGAAATACTGATCAGCTGTAGCCTCCATGAAAAGCCTTACTCTTACCACCTTTAATGACTCGCCTCCGCCTTCCTCCCCACCCTCGACGGAGTCCCCTGCTCAAAATCTGACGTAAATTGTTTCCTTACCATGGCAAGCTGCCTAAGATTTCTGGGAAGTATGTTTGAACAGGAGTCATGCCAGGACTGGAATCAGCAGTGCTTCTGTGTAGCCTGCAATATAAGCTGTAATTAAGGATATTGAGATCCCTGATGCTGTAGGCCAAGTAAGTGTGTTGTCTGTGTGTGTCTGTGTGTGTGTGTGTGTGTATGTGTGTGTGTGTGTGTATTTTTTTTCTATTTGCTTCTTCACTTAGAATACGAAAACCAAAGGCCATTAGAGACTGTATTAGTTTGATGGAGTGTGGCATCCATCCCAAGGCTGTTTTCTTTTTCCTCTCCATTCATTCATTCACTCATTCTTTCAATTAAAGAACTTTTTTCGGATAAAGAGTACCTAACAGGGTAGATAAGGATCTAGAGCCTATGGTGAAAGGCAGACTTTAAAGCAATATTTTAAATTGTTTCTTGATGACGTCTACGCTTTTACCTCCTTCTGTTTTTCCTATTCTTTATTGTTTCAGGGTTGAAGTAAAATATTGCCTGCTGAGATGGTACAGTTGAAGGAGCATGAGCTATGGAGTAAAAAGACTTTGATTAGAATTCCAGCTGAACCACGCACGACCTGTTGGACCTTCAGCAATTTACTTAATGCACATGAAGCTGTTTTTCTTCATCTGAGCAGGTGGCCAGTGGTCTATTCACACACTAATATTCTAATTTTCATTCTTCTTCATTTCCTCGCTTATACTTTCTTAAATAACCTACCTCTAGATTTGCTGTTAATTTTTCCATGGAGTCATCTTTCTTCTTGGCATACAGAGATACTCACTGTGTCCTAATAACTCCAGTTCTTTACTTGTTTGACTTAATAAAATGTTATTGAGGAATAACATCATAAATGGATAGCTTAATGGATTTTCACAAACTGACAGCCCTGTGTAAACCAATATTTATATCGTGAAACTGAACACCTTCCACATCCCAAAATCCCCTGCATCCTCTTCCAGAACCAAAAGCTAACTACTATCCTTATTTCTAATACCAATAAGAGTATTGTAGGGACTCTTTTGCTTAGGACTTCTTTCATTAAACTCCATGTTTATAAGATAAATTAATGTTGTTAGCTTCAGTGTTACCCCTCATTGTCATTGCTGTATACTATTCCATTGTGTGAATGTATCACAATTGTTTATTCATCTCTCTGTGGATGAATATTTAGATTACTTCAGTTCTGGACATTGACAAAGAGTGCTGCTATAAACCTTCTTGCACATGACTTTTTGTCAACAGAGGTACACTTTTCTTTTGGATACCTAGGACTAGAATTACTGGGTCACAGAGTATGAAAATATCCAACTTTATCCAAGTCAATATGGCCACTTTTCCAAAGTGGCTGCGACAATGTATACTCCCACCAACAGGGTATAGAGTTCCTGTTACTCAATACATTCACTAGCTATTCTTGCTATTAATTATTATCATTGTTCCCTATCGGTTGCTTCCTATTAACTAATGTACCTATCGTTCAACATGTTTTGATATGTTCCATCTTTTACATTTGAACCATTCTGGTTAATGTACAGTGATATCGCTTTGTGATTGTAATTTTCACTTCCCTGATGACTAATAAAGGTGAACAGCCTTTCACAAGTTTATTCGTCGCTTCGATATACTCTTTTAATGAAATTCCTGTTCAAGTTTTTTGCCCATGGTTTACTGTTGAATTGTCTATCTTTTACTTACTGACTTGTAAAGTTCTTTATATATTTTGCAGAGTCCCTCGGTTAGCGTATGTGGTGCAAATATCTTCTCTTGCCCTGCAGCTTGCCATTGGTTTGAGTCTTATTCATTTCTGAATATTGCCCTGGAAACAAATGAAGTGGAATCATGCCTCTGAAGTTTATTACCTGTGAGAGTTCAGGTGAGTTAATAAGCTCTCTGAACCTGAATTCCCTATCTATAAAATGGGAATAATGACCCTCACCCAACCTATATCATAGTGTTGTTGGGAGGAACAAATTAGATACTACATAGGCAGAAGCTTGAGAATTCATACAGTATCCAGGTCAAGAATTGTAACTATGGTTTATAACTATTATAGATAACTTATATAAGTGTAATATATGCTGGGTAGAAAAACAGGTTAGGAATGAGCGTGATATCTTTAGTTCACATCCGTGAGATAAAGAACTTTTAGTTACACATCCTACACAAAAAAAGGAAGTCTTGTAAGACCGAAATAATGTTCCCAGATGTGAGCCTCTGCACTCATACAGGTATTTTCAGAACTTGACGTTGACATTCCTTATTTCTCATTTCCTCTCAGTTCCCTTGCTTTTCTAGTGAATATATCCAATGAGGCAAAGATGTCTTCCCCAAGAAGGTGGTGCCACTTCTCAAAAACCTGAGCCTCAGGGTCATGTACCATGATGTTCATTGCAGCTCTATTTACAATAGCCAGGACATGGAAGCAACCTAAGTGTCCATCGACAGATGAATGGATAAAGAAGATGTGGCACATATATACAAAGGAATATTACTCAGCCATAAAAAGAAACGAAATTGATTTATTTGTAGTGAGGTGGATGGACCTAGAATCTGTCATACAGAGTGAAGTACGTCAGAAAGAGAAAAATAAATACCGTATGCTAACACACATATATGGAATCTAAAAAACAAACAAACAAAATGGTCAGGAAGAACCTAGGGGCAAGACGGGAATAAAGACACAGACCTACGAGAGAATGGACTTGAGGATATGGGGAGGGGGAAGGGTAAGCTGTGACAAAGTGAGAGAGTGGCACGGACATATATACACTACCAAACATAAGGTAGCTAGCTAGTGGGAAGCAGCCGCATAGCACAGGGAGATCAGCTCGGTTGTTTGTGACCACCTAGAGAGGTGGGATAGGGAGGGTGGGAGGGAGGGAGATGCAAGAGGGAAGAGATATGGGGATATATGTATATGTATAACGGATTCACTTTGTTATTAAGCAGAAACTAACACACCTTTGTAAAGCAATTATACTCCAATAAAGACGTGAAAAAAAAAGTGGGAAAAAAAACCCCCAAAAAACCCTGAGCCTCTAACAAGATGCATTTTCCATCCATTTTATTTCCTTAAACCAAACAGCAATTGACTTTTGTTGAGTACTTAATGGCTGTGAGAGATATAATAATGTGGAATACTAGAAGGTCAAACGCTGAAATCATCTCATCCTACCTCCTAATTTTACACCTTGGGAAACAGAGGTTTAGAGAGATAAGGTTACTTACCTAAGGATGTACATGAAGTGAGTGAAGGACAAAAGCGTGGAATTTTGCTTTACTAGGTTGTGGAAGGCCACAAGTGTCTGTTTTGTTCATTGTCGTAGCATATGGCACACCAAGCACAACGCCTTTCAAACAGCCTTCCTGCCACTTCTCAAACACACCAAGCTCATTCCTATCCACAAAGAGAGCTACCTAAATGGAAAAGGCTCAGCAGTTAAAAATTTAGAGAATAACATAAACAACTGATTGATTGTTTAGGGGTACACACAGCTGGGAAAACTTGTGCAAATGATTAATCGTAAGATACTTCCCATGTTCCTCAGAGAATCCTTCTGAAACTACCCACACCCTAAGACAGAGATAGTCTGTGTTCTCATAGCGATATGTTCTTAATTCTACTCCAGCAGTGTGTACTGCATTGCCTGATATTATAGATAGCTATTCATGTGTTTAAATCCACCAGACTATGCCTAATACAGACCTTGATACCTAGTACGTGATCCGTAGATAGTTGTTACATGAGTGACTCAATCAACCAACAAATAGCCAACAGTTGATTTCTCTACTACTTTAGCATCTCAACCTATATTCCCAGGCCTGAAATTAGGCATACTAAAAGTTACAGCTCTACTAAGTATGTTGTGTCTGGGTGAGGAATGCACATAGACGTACCCATACATATCTGTATTTTTTCTATTTCTATTGTCAGAGTATGAGAAAAACAGAGACAATAAGGGACTGTTAGTTTGATGAAGTATAACAACCCTTCTAAGTCTGTTTTCTGTTTCCTTTCTTTACACTCATTCATTCATTTATCCATTCATTCATTTACTCACTCTTCCAATTAAAGAACTATGTAAGCTTGGCTAGCAAGAACAATTTTGTCCCTAGCAGAGATTTGCCAATGTCCAGAGACATTTTTGGTTTTTAAAACTTGGGCAAATTGCTACTGGCATCTAGTGGGTGGAGGCCAGAGATGTTGCTAAGCAACCTACAAGACAGCCCCACAGCAAAGATGTATATAGCCCAAAATGTCAGTAGTGCCAGGGTGAGAAACCTGCTATACATCTATTGAAACTAAAATGGTGGCCATTAGCCTGTGTTATCCAGAAGACTGTTACTAATTTAAGAGAAAGCACTGGTCTCACCCAAGGGTGAGACATATGCACTTATGCAGCTTTCCTTCTCTAACTTTGCAATAAATAAACAAATCAGCACTGTTTACCTGTAGAGAGTCACAATGGCCATTCAAATCTAACATCGGAAATCTGAATCATTTAAATCATTCTATGATTACTTACTGCATGTCTCATAGTTGCCCAGCACAGTGCTATATGCCAAAAGAGAAGTTAAAAGAGAAACAATTCACACTGAATTACTCCTTCCCATTTCTCAAAGCATCTTTACTATGTGACATCACAACTTCCCTTTAAGGTAAGGAGGATGAGAATTTTGGAACCAACCTGATAAGTAAAGAAACTAAGGCACAGAGACACACGTAGAGTCTCTATCTTCCAAAATTGAAGAGTTCTCTCACTAATATAAAAGTGAAGTCATGGCCTGTATAAAACTGACAAGATATATGATGAAACCCATTAAAATGGCATGGGTATTTTTTTGTAACTGCCCATCTGGAATCAAGAAGGAGGCAGAAGATAGCAGGACTAGCTCCTTGTTTTCGCCCATTCAGGCTGCTATAACAAAATATCATAGACTGAGTAGCTTATTAACAACGGAAATTTTTCCCCATAGTTCTGGAGGGGAGAACATCCAAGATCAATGTGCCAGAAGATTCTGGCAGATCTCATGTCTGGTGAAGGCCCCTGCTTCCTCGTTCACAGATAACCTTCTTTTTGCTATGTCCTCACATGGCGGAAGAGATTGGGAGCTCTCTGAGGTCTCTTTCATAAGGGTACGAATCCATTCACAGAGGCCCCACCCTCATGACCTAATCTACCCCCTGATACCATCACATTGGGAGTTAGGACCTCAACGCATGCATCTGGGGGAGACCCAAGCGTTCAGTCCATCACACTCCTCCTCAAGCACTTCTTCAGTAAGACCACCCATCACAATCAGAACCAAGAAGCTCAGCTAACCTGATAGCCCCTAAAAAGTTCTCCCTGTCTGCACAGGTTCAGTGGTCCCGTTAAGAAAAGTACACTGCAGAGGTGAACTAGTTTCTGTGCAAGCGATCTTACAAAATTGTATCATTTAAAATAAATACAAAATACATTATTAATAATGCATCTTTTAGTAAACAGCATCCCTATTTCTCATTCTGAGCCTTCAGGAGAAAAAAATCGCACACTATTTTTCTGAGTTTACTGAAGAAACTAAGGCGGGTAGAGGTTAGATGATTTGCCCAAGGCCACAGAGTTACACAAAGTTTCATGACTGCATGACTAAGCCTTTTGCCACTTTTGTCTTAGAACCCTCTCCTCTTTTTAAATCATCATCACTATTTCTCCACCCTCCACCTTAATTTTCTCCGGAGGGGAACAAAAAAGCACAAAACTCAGAAAAGTATGACACCTCTAGGGATTTTTCATGACTCACTAAAATAACTGGACACATCCTCTGGGAAACTGAGTCAGAGAAAAGAATGTGGGAAGATCTTCCCCTTCCTCCGAACTGACTGGGCGGTTCTCTGATTGACATTCTCAGATTCCCACAAGGAGAATAAAGCTCCTTGTGTCTCAACTATTGAACTCTGAGCTGGGAGGCATCTTTATCTTTTCCAAGAAAATGTAATCACCAAAACCAAAAAGTGGTCTTTACCGACAGGCACGACTGAGTCAAGACAATGTCCCCTGCAAAGGAGGCCCACAGATTCCAGGTCTAGCTGTGGTCAAGTAGACCAGACACATTGCATTCTGGTCATTACTAGGGTAGACAGCCTTTAATTTCACTTCAAACCATTTTTATCAGCCTCAACTAAAATTTGATACATGAGACACATATAATTTCACAATAAATTTGTGTTTTATATTGAGTTGTTCCTAATAACATATATTCCCTAGTGCGGTTTTGAGAACACAGAATACTAACAAGTAGAACCATGCCCGTTGGTCCCAGGACCATCTCTGATACAGGAGCACCATTAAACTCTCAGAGTCTGGAAGACAGTGTATAATCAGTAATACTATTATGCTTCTCGATTAAGGTGAATTTATTAATTTATATAATATCAATAATACCAAGAATAATTGAGAGGGTTTTATGAAACTATAGTAGTACTAGAGAAAAGAATCAGACACAATTTCACTCTTACGAAGCAACTGACTATTCAGAGCTATTAAATTTATCAATTTAAGTACTTCATCTGTACAGGTTCTGTGATACATACAAGAGATAGAAAGGGGCTTCCCTGGTGGCGCAGTGGTTGAGAGTCTGCCTGTCGATGCAGGGTACACGGGTTCGTGCCCCGGTCCGGGAAGATCCCACATGCCGCGGAGCAGCTGGGCCCATGAGCCGTGGCCGCTGAGCCTGCGCGTCTGGAGCCTGTGCTCCGCAACAGGAGAGGCCACAACAGTGAGAGGCCCGCGTACCGCAAAAAAAAAAAAAAAGAGATAGAAAGAAGAATTTGAGAAGCAATCCCTACTCTCAGAGACAGATATGTCCCTAAATAATTACAGACCTTGGTAACGCCATAGCCGTTGCCTGCACTATGTGCTATGCTAGAACAAATGTGGGAGTGACCAGTTCTGCATGGGGGGCAAAAATTGTGAAAACAAACCCAGCAAACGTTTGCGGCTGCTTGGATGGTCAGTAAAATCAATCAGCCTCAGTCCTGTAAGATGGTCTTCCAAACCCCGACTCAATGACCAGTGGTTGATTCAGTGACCACACAGACACACAGACATATTTAACTGCCAGCCCGTTCTGGCTCAAGCTTGGTTTCACTGGGTAAGTTTCCTTCAGGGCTATTGCATTCAGTTTTCTTCCTCCATTTCATAAACTGAGGTCAGGAAGCAAGTCCAGAATGTGACTAAGTCAACTCTTAAGACTTACAGATTCTTCACAAGGAGGAAAGATCATTGTTTGTATATAGGGCCAGATTTCAGGGTTCAGGGAGACAATGACAGAAACTTCACTACTCAGACTGCTTCTTCCCTTGCAGCTGAGCAAGGGATTTCTGACATTTAGTCTTTTAACTCTAGATGGGCATCATTTCATCCAACTCATCAAAAATAATATGACATGGCCTTATATAGCGAACCTTTGGTCTCTGGTCTCTCGGGACCAGTCAGTTAAGCTTTCCCAATATTCCATGATCCATCAATAAATTAGTACCAGGTCTTACATTAGGCACTGGGGAATCAATAATAAATGAGCCATGATCCTTGTCTTCAAACGTTGTACAGTTTAGGGAAGAGAAAAGTACCAAGCTAAGCAATTAAAAGTCTGATTCCAGGCGACTGATGTGAGCTGAGGAGGGTGACAAGTTGCAGGTGCTGGGGAGGTGGGCGGTGGAAGGAATACTTCCTAGAAGAAGCATCTAAGCTAAGTCCTGAAATGAAACGCAGGGGATATGCAGGTGAAGAAGGGTGAAGGAAGGGGCCATTCCAGGAAAGGAAGTAGTAAAAACAAAGGCCTATGGAGGACCAAAAAAAGGGGCGCAGTCAGGATCTTAAGGGAGTTCAGAATAGATGGAACATAGCAAGGAAGACGGAAGATTGAGAACAGAGAGGCTAAATCTAGTTATATGCTGGCTACGTTACACAGCTCAGATTTATTTTGAAGGCAGCAAAAACTTTGAAGGTTTTTAATAGGGTAAAAATAATAATAAAGTAAAGAGTACCCCAAAAGCTACTGCTTGGAAAATGGGTTAGAGGGAGTGAAGACTGAAGTTAGAAACCAACTAGAAAGCTCTTTTGGTAGTCCAGAAAGGAAATGATAAGAGGCTTGAATTTTTTTTAAAAATGGCAGTGTATTAGAGAAACATTAGTACATTAAAGAATCTCTGAGTACTTGGAAAGAAGAATTGCTAGTTGATTGAAGGTTGATGCGTAAGGAAAGGGGGGAATCAAGGCTGATATTTAAGTTGGAAATTGGGTAGATAACGGTCCTATTTATTGAGGACAGTAAAAATTCATTTTTCATGATTTTTGTTTTTTCATATTTTTAGTACCCATATCAAATAAATGATCATTTGCAGCTTACTAGAACCAGAGCTCTGGAACTAAGTTATCTTTTTGCCTGACATGAAGTCATCTAATTTAATACTGGTTCCTTAAATATGTACAAGGCAGGAAGTCAGACACAAAAGGTCACATTGTGTGATTCCATTTAAGTATGAAATATTCAGAATAGGTAAGTCCATAAAAAAGCAGAAAGCGGACTGTTGGTTGCCAGGAGCTGGAGGGAGGGGAAGACGGGGGGAAACTGCTTGATGGCTTTAGAGTTTTACTTGGAAGTGATGAAAACATTTTGCAACTAGGTAGAGGTGGTGGCTACACAACAATGTAAATGTACTGAAGAGCAATGAGTTGTCCACTTTACAATGGTTAGTTTTATGTTAAATGAATTTCATCTCAATAACTTTTTATAAAATGTACAGGGGAGAAATAATCACACCAAGGACAGAGGTCCCACTTCACCTTGGTTCAGATTCTCACTTAAACTTGGGGAATATTTGATTCCTGGTCTTTCTCAACCATTTCAGGAGATCCTCTCTTCCTTTACACAAACGTGATGTTGGGCCCTGACAAAATCAATGTTACAATCAGAGAAATAGGTGAACTTTCACAATAAAGTAAATAGCATGATCATTTTGAACCTTTAGTGGAAACTCTTCAACACTTTGATGACCCTGTGGGGGGAGGGATAGCCATGGATGTGTTGACGTTCCTGTCTGCCTGGAAGTTTTATCTTCTTTCTCTTACAGTGTTTCCCCTGACTTGCAGGCCATTTACCGAGCACTAAAGCAGTTGTGGGACCACCACACGGCTTCCCCTCCCGGAGTAACCTGTCGTGGTGGCTCTCCAAGGACACACCGCATTTACAGGGTATCCATTTCAAAGACTGGCTAATTGCTCCACAGGCTGCAAAAAAGTGCACCCTCAAATCATAAAAGGGAAACACTCTGGCTTTTCCCAGGCCACAAAGCATGACCAAGTTGATTAGGACTCATAATTCACACTCCTGATACCTGAGCTTGATCCTCAGAGAAACAGCTGCCCTATAAAAGCCCAGACAGAGCATGTGTATCAGGCGATTCAGGCTGCCCTAGCCACAGCTCTGCGTCCACAATAAATGGCTTCTGTCATGTCTGGACCGGGGCTGCGCTGGAAACGAGACAGTAAGAGTGGAAAATCATCCTTATTTGTTGAGTTCACCTACCCTTAACGGCAAATCAAACCCCGGCCGATGCAGCTCACAGAATCCAAAGAGCTAAAGATGGAGATGCTTCAGTGGACGAGTGATCCTCTCCCGGGAGCTAGTCCTGGACCTTCCCCCACAGTACATGCATCAATGTCCAGATCTCCAACACGTGGAGTGATGAGGCAATCGGTGTTCTATGGTGACATACCCCACTAGGGCTGATTGGGTCTCACCAATTAGAGTTCTGGTGCCTCAAAAAGGAACACTTTTAAGTGGAATGCAATGGAAAGCAAGCATCATGGTAAAAGTTACACAAAGAAACGTTCTATGGCCGTTCGCGTCAAGATGAGAGATGCAGTATGCAGGAAAGTGTTCTGTAGCACAGAGGAAAGCCACGTTCTATGGGTGAGTGCTGTTCTGGAGAAGATAAAGCCCATCTTGGATTCTACACGCGATGACAGGTCTTTCTCTTGCTGACAGGGAACTCTAAAGTGATGCTGTACATCATAGGGTTAGATAGATACACAAGATGTGGGATTGCCTAGAAGTGGCTTTGAACCATGGCTCCACTACTTCATTCATTCATCGATTCGTTCAATCATCCAGCAGTTACTTGTAAGTGACTATTGTGTGCTTGAGTATAAAGCAGAGGACGCGATATGGTCCTCTTCTCAAGCTTATCACCCAGGGGTCATGGAACAAGAAAGCCAGCATCACAATAAAGCGGAGATGTGCTCTGATGAGAGGTGACATCAGGTGGGACTACAAAAGGGAGAAAATTAACACAGAGGGTCAGGCCAGAATTCCTAGAGGAAGTAACATCTAAACTAAGGCCCGAAGGCCAAGTAAATTAGCAAATTGAAATACTGTGTGCCTGTGTGGAAAGGTAAAATGGGATTACAAAGAGTTGATTAAAAGACCCAGGATATATAGAGAGTATTTGGGGGATCAGCGAAAAATGAAATGGACCTGGAGAGAGAGTCCTTGTAGGAAGAAGGCAAAGGAAAGAGATGATTTAATTTTTTTACATAGAAAAGTGACACAGGAACAGGAATTTTAGGAAAATGTTACTAATCAGGTAACTTTGAGCCGACGACTTAATCCCTCTGAGTCTTAGTTTTTAACATGGATAATACTACCTAACTTGCTGTGCAAATTCAACAAGACAATTCATATAAGATGCCTAGTGCCTGAAACTTAGTAACTAATTACTCAGCAGTAACCACAAGGAAATAGCCATTAGCAAATTTAATGTAACTTTCAACCTTCCCTTCCTGTACAAGTTCAAACATTTTATGAAGCATTCTCTGTAAATTCAGGTACAAATTAGTTAATTCAATAATTCAGCTTTGGGGGGAGTCTGAGAAGTTCATTTGCTCAATCGGTGGTTCAACATACGTTTAACTTACTGAGCAACTTTTCTGTGCTGGTCACCGAGCTTGCTACTGGGGATGCTGTGATGAAAATACTGATTGGATGGTGATTCAGTTAGAAGAAGAAATGGTTGCTTACATCAAATATCCAGCAAATTACTGTGGTTCAGTGTGGTTTGGGGTTTATGCCAGAGACTACTAGTTGCCCCGAAGTACCTATTCCCTCCTTTTCTTTATGAAAAGAATTCTCATTTTAGGTGCTGATAATGTTCTGTTTAATTATCTGGATGTTGCTTACAGAAATATATTTAGTTTGAGAAAATTTATCAGGATATGTTTATGATATATTTACCATAAATATATATATATATGAAATACATATTATATATATAAAATCATCAATGAAAATTAAACTTCAAAAATTTTAATTTATCTGGGCCTATTCTTGTCCAGCTAAAAAGTATGTTCTAGGACTCCTGTGCAGCTAGGGAGTGATATGACTGAGTTCTGGCCAATGAAGTATAAACACATATGTGGAGAGATATTGCCAATAAGTCTCTTAAAGGGATAGGGACATGTTCCTCCCCTCTTCAACCCTAGATCTGGGAACACAGATGATGTATAGGCTATCTTTGATGATGAGGACAAGAGCCACATCCTAGGGATATTTGAGAGGTTAGCTAGAAGAAGCTTTGACTCTGCCTGACAACTTTTCACAACTGCTAAACTAGCCCTTTCCTCTAGATTTAGTTTACCTGAGAAAGAGGGGTGGGGGGGAAATGGTCTTGTTTAAAACATTCTTATTTTGGATTTTTTTTGTTAATTCAGCTGAAGTTCATTTTAACTCATACAAAGTTCAAGGTGGAATTCTGTTCAATCCTTGCTCCCACACAAAGAACACAGAAATGACTATATATATTAAATATATACCTTATATACACACACCCAAATGATTTTATATATATATATATATATATAAACAAACAAACAAGGAGTTACCTAAAAGAGCAGCAGAAAGAGCAGAACCCTCTGAGTCTTAAATTAAAGGTCTGGCTTCACTTCTTACAGTCTAATTGCAACTCTACATTCTCGTACATAATACCGAGATTTAAACGTCTACTATGTTTTCTTCATCGTTAAAGTTCTTTCCTGGCAGCAGCTCAGTGTAAATCTAGTTAACTTGAAAAGGGAATGTATTGGAATGTTGTCAAAGATGTCACAAAGTAAATTGATAGGCTAGTGTCCAGGCTGAGAAATAAGGCAAAAACCAGAATGAAAAATCAGAATAAGATCAAGGTAACAAGAGCATCCTACCATCTCAGCAGAGTGCCACACCTGGAATGAAGGATTTGGGCCATTTTTTCCCCCGCTGTGAGTCACTTGACACAACATACAAAGTAGTGGGGAAAAGAGTCTAATCAACTAAGTGTAGATTACAAACCCATCGGCTTCTTTGAAGCAGTGAGTGAAAGTCCGGAGGGAAAGGTACGCACCGCCTCCAGGGGCCTCTAGTCCTCTATTAGGAGGGCAGTGGACATTGATTTATAGTCCCACTGAGATTGTGGGACAAAGTGGGGGCCACCTAGGTCCCTCAAATTAATGGATGCTGGACAGTCATAAATTAACAAATGTCCACTCTTACCACCTCACAAGGTTGTTGAGAGTGGAATAAATTACAGACAAAAACTCTGAAGACTGAAACCCGCTATACAAATACTCATTACTGCTGTTATTAATATCAGGATTTATGAAAAACTAAAGTACTTTAAAATCATGGTCATTTCAAATTTTGAAGATTTCCTTCCTTTACTACAGAAATTATTCCATTAGTATCGGGCACTAAATTAATGTCTCTCAAATTAATAGCAGGGAAAGTGTGTAGATAACGTTGACATTAACTGGTAAGTAAAAAAACAAGTGCCCTTTTTACATAGGTTTGGAAGGTCACATTTCATTTTAGGTGGGTTTCGAAGAAGAGTGTGGAGGATGGGGAAATGTAAATTTCTAGACAAAAGTCATCACCTAGAATGGAATTCTTAGCAGTGGTCCTTGAGTGCATGAATGGCTTTAGAGGCTTATAAAACCCTGAAATTGCATGTAAATATTTTGTTTGTTGCACACAGAAGTGTATATATTTATATTTCTCGTGGATATAGCCAATACTTTTTTATCAGCTGTTGAAAGGAACATGACCCTAAAAACACTAAGAATCATTATTTTTAATATGTGTTATCATGGTCTATGGAATCATAAATATCTGAATTCAAATTCTGGGTACCCACCCTAGGTTCAAAACTGTGTCAATCAATGAAGGAACTCATAAACCATTCCCCACTCTTCAGGAACTTTGGGTCTCACACAAGAGATAAAAGAGTAGGTATACCAACTAAAATATCATAGACTGTAAACAACAGAAAGTCAAACTGAGCTTAGCCTACATACACGGAAATAGTTCATAAAGCTCTCGGGAATAGAAATCCAGAGATAAGGTAGGTTTCAGAGTTGGTGTAATACAATGGCTTTGATTGCACTTCTCAACAATTCTCTTGGCTTGGAATCCCCCGCGTGCTGGCTTCAGGCTAATATCTGTTGTGGTTACAGAGTGGCTGCAGATATCTCAAATGGAGTAAGCAAAAATAATATCGATACAAGCAGGTATCATTCATGGTTCACCTTCTTTTTTTCCCCTTCAGAGTACTCTGCAGAATTGAGTATTCAATTAATATCTCTTAGATAGCAAAGTGATTGGATAAAAGCACGAGACATTTATATAATAATACATGGCAGGCATGATTAAATGAGCATTTTAGACACCACAAACAATAGATCAAAGAAAGAAATTATACATTCAAAAGGCTACTAAAATTCAAAAAGTTTCTAAAGAATATCATGCTTCAGATAAACAGAGGGAGACAGAAATAGGATTTCAGGCATACGGTTCCTGCTTTGTTTAAAGCAAGTGAACTCAAAAAGGAAAAAACGATACTAGATTTCCAAGGAACATTCCATCCATTCCAACTGGTTTTATAGTTTAAGTTGCAATATTATGAAGTTATTAGGTCACTGGAAGTTTCCATGGAACCTTTGTTTCCTACAGAATCTCAAATTACCTCATGCAATAATGACCATGTAAAGTAGTTTGATTAAAATATACGATGAGGAGATTGAGGCTCACCTCTTTTACACAATAAAAATTCATTATTTTATTCTCCACTACTATTTTTATAGCTCATTTACATATTCACTGATAACTTTCCATATGTCAAGCCCTGTGCTAGGTACATTCAAATGATTTTTATTACCTTTCACAATAAGGTTTGTATTATTATTCTGACTTTGACAATGTAGGGAAATTGGAAACCCAGTGACGGTAGGTGACTTGGCTAAAATAACCAACTAGTAAGTGTCAGAGCTGGAATTATAGGTCTACATGAGTTCATTTTAAGTGTTTGTATTCTGTTTAAAAGACCAAACTGCTTTTAAAAATACCAAAAGTAACAATTTAAAGAGGAGCAAATTATACAGGGATTAGAAATTACTTCAGGCTAATTACACAGGTAGATTCACTTGATATTCCTAGCATCCTTCTTGCAGTCATATTCTGGATAATATACAAACACAAAAGGAATATAATTACTTTCTCGGAACGCTACTGATACTTTAAATGTTTCCCTCTTAATTGAAACAATATGAGAAACAAGGAAACGCTGATTATGGTACAAGGAGGAACTCGAGTCCAATCTTGGATTTTGAACAAATTATATAATTTATTTGAGCCACTGTTTTCATATCTATGAAACAGGTTTTAATCACCACTATAGAGGATTATTGTAGAATAAAATAAGATGGGATTAAAGTACCTTTTATGGACATGTAGATGCCTAAGAAATATTCTCTCTCCTGCCTTTACTCAACTAGGTCTATCTCTCAAATATTTCAAATTATAGAGAAGGCAGAAAAATGGAAACAAGATATTGAAAGTGGACTTTGTGTCACAAATGACTATTATTTCATCTTACTGAATATCCAGGTTACCAACTTAGATACTGTCTCAATGTGGTATTCTGGAAATGATAGCATTAACAATATTGTAGAGGTGGGGTTCATTTATAAAACACCTAAAGTGAGGCTTGTTTCTTGGCCTGTGTTTCGTGCTTCCAACTTTCTAATTGTATTGTGCTGGACTCATTTTGTTTCAAATAAGAGAAAACCCAAATCTTATAAGATACAGGAAATTGTATTTTACTTACATAGTTAAAAGTCCGGAAAGAAGGTAGATTCGGGGTGGGTTTGATTGAGAGATTTAACAATATCACCAAGGACTTGTTTGTGTTGTACGTTTATCTATGTGTCTGTGCATGCATGTGCGTATGCATTGTTCTCCTCTCATCTCTGTGGGTCCAGCTTCATCCAAAGGCAGGTCAGCCCCATGATGAAGTTGGAGAAGTACCAAGGTACAGCGGGAATGTTGTAAGAAAAGTTGTCTACCCCTCTCCCCCTGCCTAAAGGAGATTTATAGAAGGGAGCCATGTAAATCAAGAAAGAGAAAGAATAAAGACACTTTATCATATTAAATCATTGGAAATGCCCTGGTAGAAAGTCAATACTGCAACTGCATGTCCTCCATCCTGATGCCTGTCCACCTCAAATAACTCTTCATTCTCTTCATCTCTCCATTTAGAGGATCCATGACACATTGCCCATCCTATTTAACATAAACTCCAATGAACTAATACTACAAGCCCAAAGCCAGAGAGGAGAAGAGAAAGCAGGAGAGAGATCAAATGGGTAAAAGGGACCACACAACCAAGTTGGTGGGAGGTAGAGATGAGAGAGTCCAAAGAAAAAATGTTTCTCTTTTGACAGAGAAGGGTGGCATTATGGGTTGAATTGTGTCCCCCACTCCAAAAAATATTTCATATGTTAAAGTCCTAATCCCCAGCACTTCAGAATGTAACCTTACTTGGTAATAGGGTTATTACAGATGTAATTAGTTAAGATGAGGACATATTGAAGTAGGATGGGCCTCTACCCCAAAAAGACTACTGTCCTTACCAAAGGGGAAATCTGAACGTAGACACGCATCTTGGGAGAAGAGCACCACATGAAGATTCGAGTTATGCTGCCCCAAACCAAGGAACTACCAAAAGCCAGGAGACAGGCCTGTGCATACCATTCCCTAGAACCTTCAGAGGGAGTCTGGCCCTGCCAACACCTGATCTTGGACTTCCGGCCTCCAGAACTGTGAGATAAGAAAGTTCTGTTGTTTAAGTCCTTAGTCTGTGTAACGTTTTTACAGCAGCCCTAGAAAACTAATACAGGCACATACTAGAAGAAAAGTAGTAATGCCAGGTGAGGATTTGGGACGGAAGCTGAAGCGACTAGAGGGGCCAGTCCCAAGTCCCTTTGACCGGTGACTTGAGATGGATTGAAACACAACTCAAACCAAAGGTGGAGAAATATTTATTTTTACGTTCTTCTGGAGTCAGTGTCTGATGGGAAGTAAAATGTCCTGGCTAATCGACTTTACCACTTCTCCTTTCTCCTGTTACGTGTTGACGTTTAGTAGTCACTATAACTTCGGGTCCAAAAATTCTGGGTTCTAGCACTCTGTGCCTCCTTCTTCGGAGACCAAACAACGCAAGTGTAAGTCCTATATTGGTCACCTCCAGGAGAAAAGCCAGTCCCGTTTCGGAATATAATAAACCATGAGTTAGGGAAAGGATATGATTTTCTTTTATGTTTTTCCTACTCTCACCAGCCCTTCCAAAGGTACTCTCATCTCACAATCTACAAAGTGCTTTCACGTACAAAGCCTCATCTGTTTCTCCCAACAACATAAAGAAGGAAAGCTGTTCCCATTACACAGATGGGGAAACTAAGGCCCAGGGAGATGACATGACTATCCAAAGAGAACTGACACAGCTAGTTGAAACAGGTCTAGTATCCTCTTACTAAACCATTAGTATTAAAATGTTTTATCATCGTGAAAGAAATAATCCAGCACACATAGGTAAATATTTCACTCTGCCCATTCTTTTTAAGAGGACATTTGATTCATGCTTATATGTTCCAAGGACCCCAGCCAGATTTGGAGTGTGGTCTAGATTTAAGATCTTGATTCTTGCCATGGCCTTTGAGCTTCTTGACCCTCCTATTAACTTACCAAGCTTGAGTCATAATTCTGGATGGTCTTCCAGGAGATCTTTGACTCAGGACAGCCTCATAAAGGCTCTTCTGGGAAATTAGACAGTAATGCCAGAGTTTTACACAATTGAGGTATCTTTACAGAATCCCAGATCAATACCACCAAAATGTTACTTCCCCACTGCCTCCTGACTAAAGGCCCTAGAATTAAAAGATATATTTTTTATTGAGTTGTGGTAGTTTTCATATCTCCATTTCTCTTTGACAAACAGGGTCAGGAAACCAGCCCAGAATGTGGGGTTATAGTTTGTTTTCTTAGGATCATAAAATGTTAGTGCTAGAAGCGATCTGAGACATAATCTGGGTCAATATTATCTTGCTAAGAACACAGACCCTTAGAAAGAACCAATTTGGCCAATGCCATCTAAGGAATTGATAGCAGGGCTAATATTAAGATCTAGGGCTCCTAACTCCTAATTCAATGCTCTTTCCAATATGCTAGCCTGTATCCATTGACCCAGTCATTTCCAATATACAATTATTGACCTTCTGCTCCCATTTTATAGATCAAAGCAGCAAGCAATGAGAAATGGAATATTGCCTGTCATATCAGTAAGCAAAAGATGTCACAGTCATCAGTGATGGCAGCCACCTGCCTACTTCAGCCACTGGTGAGCTGGTGAACCCTAAGGGAACTCAGGAAGGAAAGAGAATACCTGCCACCTAGCAGCCATCAGACTGCAGCCATTCCCTAGGTGAGCCCTGAAGAAACTCAGGATGTGAAAACACAGGATACTGGCGCCAGATAGCTAAGGTGCATATCAAAGGAATGATTTCAGTGAGCCCAGACTCTTGCATCTTCTCATACACAGAAGAGCACTACATTTCTTAACTTGAGATATCTGATTTTCTCTAATTAACAGTAATCTTTTGATGTTCAGACTACCTGCCCTTTGTTGCAAAACGCCTGTATATGCTGGCTCCCTCCCTAGCCTCCTCTGAGTTCTCGAAGGGTTACTGCCTCCCGGGCTTGAAGGCCTAAAAATATCCACCGAGTAGAACGTAACTCTCAACTTTTAGGTTGTGAATAATTTTTCAGTTGACACCAACACGAGGTGTGATTTGTCAAGCATGGTGAAAACTTCACACTGACCCCAGGCCCCACACCCTGTTGTCTGTAGTGTTGCCTACTTCTTCAGCATTAATTATTAAACTATTGATCTTTTTAGTTGACAAACTTTTATTTATAAACTATTACACTGTGAGCTTTCTATTGCCAACGACTGGTCACCTCCGACAATATGAAGGTCAGAGTACTGTAGGGGAAGGAGATATGTACAGAATTAAGAAAACACAACTTGGCAGAAACAATCATGTAAGAGGTAAGATTTGGAATGTAAAGGAAGGAGTGACTCACTCTTCTAGGGGGGAAGTTATGGGGATAAGGAGAAGGCTTCATGATGGACATGACATTGTGATGTTGGGCCCTGAAGCTTGAGAAGGAGTTTATTAGCTGTATAAGGTAAAGGGTATTCCAGACAGAGGAAGGAGCAAAATCAAAGTATAACAGTGTGTGATCACCTGGCACAGAGTGCATAGGACTCACAGAAGGGAGTTGGGGAGAGATATGGCTAAAAAGCAGGAATGGAGCGAGGAGTCAGGGGTCTTGAAGGCCATGATGAAGTGTAAGGAGGTTGGGCTTTGCACTGAAGATGCTAGGAAGTCAGTTGAAGCAGGTAGCAACAGGTTATGTGGGTGTTTTGGAAAGGTCCCTGTGACAGGACTGCAGAAGATAGCTCAGAGGTAGCAAGAGTAGAGACAAGAAGACCATTTCAAAGAATTCAATACTCCTGACAATAGACGATGCAAGTCTCAACGATGAAAGCAGGCTTGAAGGAAAATTAGACTTTAGGACATATCAGAAGGTAGGACTCAATGATACATTGGATATTGGTCATGACAGAACGGCAACAGCTGAAGGTGATGGAGATTCTAATTTAGGTGGCTGCCACGTGGTCATGAAACTGTATCTCTTAGAACAAATGCTTAACTATTGAGATTCACTGCATCTTTTAAAAATCTGTCAGAAACTTAAGCCTCTACTCAGAAAAAGTCACAGATGGACATATACAATTGTTTATACAATTTCAGATGCTTTACGAGCTCCCCGAAGCCTACAAATGAATGGGACTCCAGATTATGAACCCCTGGTTTTTGGGGGGTTTTTTTTTTTACATCTTTATTGGAGTATAATTGCTTTACAATAGTGTGTTAGTTTCTGCTTTATAACAAAGTGAATCAGTTATACATATACATATGTTCCCATATCTCTTCCTTCTTGCGTCTCCTTGCCTCCCCACCCTCCCTATCCCGCCCCTCCAGGCGGTCACAAAGCACCGAGCTGATCTCCCTGTGCTATGTGGCTGCTTCCCACTAGCTATCTACCTTACGTTTGGTAGTGTATATATGTCCATGCCTCTCTCTCGCTTTGTCACAGCTTACCCTTCCCACTCCCCATATCCTCAAGTCCATTCTCTAGTAGGTCTGTGTCTTTATTCCTGTCTTACCCCTAGGTTCTTCATGACATTTTTTTTTCTTAAATGCCATATATATGTGTTAGCATATGGTATTTGTCTTTCTCTTTCTGACTTACTTCACTCTGTATGACAGTCACTAGGTCCATCCACCTCACTACAAATAACTCAGTTTCATTCCTTTTTATGGCTGAGTAATATTCCATTGTATATATGTGCCACATCTTCTTTATCCATTCATCCAGTGATGGACACTTAGGTTGTTTCCATCTCCAGGCTACGGTAAATAGTGCTGCAATGAACATTTTGGTACATGACTCTTTTTGAATTATGGTTTTCTCAGGGTATATGCCCAGTAGTGGGATTGCTGGGTCATATGGTAGTTCTACTGTTTTATAAAAGACATTTAAATGCAAAAGCACCGGTAAGGTTTGGATTGTCAATTACTAATGTCCTAGAATTTACATGTCAGCTTCTGATGCTGCTAGTTGGATGTCTGTACCCTGATGTAGCAACTGGGGATACGGTTGAAAGCACTTGCCATGTGGTGGTCATAGGGCAGGAAGTGTGATCACAGAGTGGAAATAAAGCACAGAGAGGGGATCAGAGGGATGATCTTCACCACCCCCTAGATTTTGCTGAGTCACTGCTGAGTCACGGTCCTGAATGAATCAAGGATATCCCGTGTTTTTACCATCCTTCCAGATCTGAGACTCTATTTAATACTCATAATAACCCTGTGACATTAGCATGGGAAGACTAGTAGATCCACGTCAGAAGATGAAATGATCAAAGCTCAGAGATCTGGAGTGACTTTCACATAAGGTTAGTGACTTTCACATAAGGTCACATAAGGTTAGCGGCAGTGACGGGACCTCATCTGTTTCCTTCCTTCTCAAGGCTGTTTCCTTTTGAAGACATGTTGTCTGAGACATCAAGATGAAAGATGTGTAGATACTGATACAGTTTTTTCCATTTCAAACTGGTGATGCTGTTCAGAGTGTTAGTAACCAGGACACAGCTGAGGTCACAGCAGTGGGGAGGCCCTGGGTTGGAGCCGTTAAGGACACTGTCTTCAGCTTTAGACAGACTTGGGTTCAAATGCCAGTTCTGCCGCTGATATCTCTGTGAGATTGCCCGGGCTCTGTAACCTCACTGGCTTTCAGTTTATTTGTCTTTAAAGCGAAGATAGCAATATGCCTCTCCAAATTTACCAGGCTCAAGTGAGCCTGAGAAGTGAAAATGACCTCTCTAAGCACTGGCTCCTCTTCTGAAGGCTTCAGCAGGCACAGCAATTGCCCTAAAATCATAAATCCTATCTGCAGGCTCCTGACACCAATCCCTTTCTCTCAGCTCATTGACTGGGGGCAACCAGCCTGCCAGAACCGTCCACTGGCTGCCCTGCCTGCAACACGTAACCCTCTTGTCTACATCACCAGGACAGAATGTGCCAAGAGCATCTGAGACCTGAATACTTGACGGGCGAGTCTTTACAGACTTCACGAGGATCTATTTTTAAACACACGTACTCAAAACTAAAGGACAGTAAGACTGTGAATGTGGAAAACATTCCTGATGAAGAGAGTTGTTACAGGGTCTGTGTCATGAAACACTGCACCTGTGTTTACTGTCCTTATAATATTCACGTATTTAGATAGTCACTTGCAACATCTGAAGGCCGACCTTCTCTAAGAAAACAAAACATGACGTATCGTGTCTTAGTCCAAGAAACAACTAGATGCAAAAAGGCTGAGAGTTATTTTTTTCAGTTAAGTAGTTAATCGTAAGAAATATGAGTAAACCTTGCCACGGTAAAAAGCATGCTTTTCCATACAATTTGTTGCAGAGAGAAAATGAGAAAACCCCCAAACTATAGTTTTCAATGGATGATGTCCATCCACTGGCTAACTCTGCGACTGGAAGAAAACCTCTCTGAGATTCTGGTTCCTTATTTCTCAGCTGGGGATATAATGCAGGCTCATTATCCTCACACCTCCTTAAGAAGAAGACTGTAAACGTTATTATTCCCTTTCTGAACTTCCTTCTTCCATTCCGTCGTTTCTCATGAAAGTGCCGAAAATTCAGTGCGCCGAGACATACACTGTGGTTGCCTTGCAGGGCAGCGCTCACCATTCTGGATTCTGCTGTGCTTCTTTGTCAACATTAAGCGATGGGCTATGCATGAGATCCATCCCCTGAGATGGGACGTATGGTGGCAAACATGGGATCTGAAATCAGCTAGGGGCTGAGTGGAATTCTGGCTCAAGAAACTGAACTTTATGTGGACTTACTTTCCTCATCTGTCAAATGATATGAAGAATAATCTCTTCCTCGGTGTTGATTTTTAGGAGCTTTGTTGAGATTTAATTTACACACCATACATTAAATTCATTTAAAGTGTAAAATTCAATGATTTCTCAGTATATTCACCAAGTTGTACAGCCATCACTACAAACTAATTTTGTAACATTTTGTCACCCCAGTAAGAAACACTGTGATCATCAGTAGTCATTCCCCGTTACCCCTCCTCTCAGCCCTAGTGAGACAAGCTGGGACTTGGGACCCTTTGCTGCAGTGCTGGCACCTGGACACACGTCTCCTCCAGCAACAAAATACAAAGAAGCTATATGGGATCCAAAATAACACAATTGGGGCAAATTATGAACAAAAAAGATACAAAAAGACCAAAAACTCCAACTGTCACTTCTGAAGAGCCAGGAGCAAAAACTGGTGTCAGAAGCAAAAGCAGGGTACTGAGCATGCCCCCTGCATTCAATACCACAAAGGGGTGGGCAAAACACCTAAGCCACCCCCTCTGGCCCAACCCCTGGACATAGCCCTACCCTCACCTCACACAAGGAACAAGCTCGCTCCACCTCAGGGAGCGAGGAGGGGAACTTGTTACTTCTTTTCATTCCCTCCTGGGGTAGCAGGGGCCCCAGTAAAGCCTTACCTGAATTTTTGTCTGGCCTCTAGCCGATTTCTATTGATTGGGAAAGGCCAAGAACCCTGGTCCCTATCACTAGGAAACAACTAATCTACTTTCTGTCTTTATAGACTTGTTTATTCTTGCTATTTCACATAAATGAGAACATGCAATATGTGGTCCTTTGTGGGTGGCTTCTTTCATCTGACATAAAGTGCTGAGGGACAGCTATCTTCTCCTTTGAGAACCGAGATACAGAAGAAGATGCTCAGCAAAAGGAGGAGAAGCACGTTATGTGTTAAATCACTGCATTTCTGAAGTCATTACTGCAGTTCATATTTTCTCACTGATACAGACAGAAGGAAAATGTACCATCAAGTAAATTGAGGATATTTATACCTTATAACCCAACAATTCAATTTCTAGATATGTACTCAAGGGAAAACCTTATATATTTGCAAAAGGAATAGGAATGAGATAAAAAAGAGAAAACTCAATGTTCATCAATGGAAGAATGAATACATAAATTGTGATACAAATGGATCACTATACAGCAGGTAAAATCAATGAAATGGAGGAATATCTGTCAACATAGATAACTATCAAAAAAACTGAATGAAACAAATTATAGAAAGATACACCTAAATTTTAAATTTATTTTAAAATATGAGGAACAAATATAGCACAATGTTAAACTTGATAAAAATCAAGTAATGGGCCCATGGTGCCATGTGAAATATTTCACACCTTAAAAAATAAACAAGATCTTTTTTTTAGATTCCACAAATAGGTGATATCATACAGTATTTGTCTTTCTCTGTCTGTCTTATTTCACTAAGCATAATCTTCTCTAGATCCATCCAAACTGCTACAAATGGCAGAATTTCATCCTTTTTTATGGCTAATATTCCATTGTATGTATATGTGTCTATATATACATATATATATTCTTATATATGTGTGTATATATATAAGAATATACATATATTCTTATGTATATACATACATATTCTTATATATGTGTATATATATATAAGAATATATAAATATTCTTTATCCATTCATCTGTTGATGGCCATGGGTTGCTTCCATATCTTTACTATTGTTAAATAAACACTGGGGTACATATATCTTTTCAAATCAGTGTTTTCATTTTTTCCAGATTTATACCCAGGAGTGGAATTGCTGAATCATATAGTGGTTTTGTTTTTAGTTTCCTGAGGAAACTCCATACTGTTTCCCATAGTGGCTGTACCAATTTACATTCCCATCAACATTGTACCAGGGTTTCCTTTGCTCCACTTCCTCACCAACATTTGTTATTTGTAGACTTTATGATGATGGCCATTCTGACAGGTGTGAGGTGATATCTCATTGTGGTTTTGATTTGCATTTCTCTGAGGATTAGCAGTGTTGGCCATCTTTTCATATGCCTGCTAGCCATCTGTGTGTCTTCTTTGGAAAAATGTCTACTCAGTCTTCTGCCCATTTTTTGATTGGGTTGATTTTTTTTTCCAATATTGAGTTGCATGAGCTGTTTATATTTTTTCAATATTAACCCCTTGTTGGTTTTATCATTTGCAAATATTTTCTCCCATTTCATGGGTTGTCTTTTCGTTTTGTCCACGGTTTCCTTTGCTGTGCAACATCTTTTGAGTTTAGTTAGATCCAATTTGTTCATTTCTGCTTTTATTTCTTTTGCCTTAGGAGACAGATCAAAAAAAATTGCTACAATTTATGTCAAAGAGTGTTCCACCTATGTTCTCTTCTAGGAGTTTTATGTAAGACATAAAAGTTACATTTAGGTCTTTATTCATTTTGAGTTTATTTTTGTATATGATGTGAGAAAATGTTCTAAGTTGTTTCACCTGTAGCTGTCCAGTTTTCCCAGCACCACTTATTAAAGAGACTGTCTTTTCTCCATTGTATACTCTTGCCTCCTTTGTCATGGCTTAATTGAACAAAGATGCATGGTTTTATTTCTGGACTCTCTATTCTGTTCCATTGATCTATATGTCTGTTTTTGTGCCAGTACCATGCTGTTTTGACTATTATAGGTTTGTAGTGCAGTGTGAAGTCTGGGAGGATGATACTGCCAGCTTTGTTCTTTTTTCTCAAGATTGTTTTGGAAATTCGGGGTCTCTCATGGTTCCATACGGCTTTCCTTTCTCAACGGAATTGCATTCATATCTCTGTCATAAGTTTATTGACTATTCATGTAAAAGTCTATCCTTATGTCACCAGCACCACAGTCTCAGAATTATTGTAGCTTTATAGTGAATCTTGAAATCAGGTAGTGTAAGTCCTCAAACTTTATTCTTTTCCAAAGTTTTCTTGGCAATTTTAAGTCTTTAGAGTTCTCTGTACATTTTAGAATCATCTTGTCAATTTCTACAAGAATGTGTGATGGGATTTTTACTATAAGACATTTAATCTACATAAATTTTGAGATAAATGATTGGTTATATATGTTTCACACACTTGATCTCATCTCTCTTTTATTGGAAGCCATCTGTGCACAAGGAAAAACATGTTTTGCATCACTCTTTGTACCCTAAGTTTACTTGGGAAGTTCCTACATATGGGACAGTCTTTAGATGTAGAATCTGACTGAGTAATCCCATTTCAAGGGTGGAATATCAAAGTTACTTGCTCATGTACCTAAGTCAATAGATCTATCAATAATAAAGCTGACAGTTCATTTTCTATATCTTAACTCTTGTGTCCACCTCTCAATCGACTCCAAAATCAAATGGAAAATAGTTATTAATTAATGACCTCTTCAGTTATACACATCTTGCAGAGCCAACACAGCAACCAGGACTACAATTCCTTCTAATAATGCTAGCTTTGTTTAAATTCAGATTTAGATTATGTGGGCTAACAGAATAGAAGCAATACTAAAAATTGCACTTGATATTTTGATCAGTCACATTCATAAGGATACATCTTATAAGAGAAGTAGAGAATATTGAGGGACTAACAATTATTGAGCTTCACATATAATCGTCATTGCAGATTTTTGATATATTATTATTACCGTTAAATAGAATGCGGAAACATCATTTGAGAGGCTGAGTAACCAGAGGCTTGAATTTACACTTAATTAGAGCAATAAGAAAAGACATAACTTTTCATGTAAAGTGCTTATAACCTTCAAATGTTTTCACATCGAATATTTTTATATAATCCTAGGAATCATATTAAGAAGTCAGGCAGTTATTCTCAGTTAACAGAGGGCAGAACTGAGGCTCAGAGAGCTTAAGTGACTTGCTGCTGGTCATGCACTAACCACCAAAAGATGGTAATGGGTCTTGTTACTCAGAGAGAGGCAACCTACTACTATATCACACTCCTAATTCACAAGAGTGGGCTATTTCAAGTCACTATTACTGTTGACATAAGGTCCCTGAGCACCTACCTTATTTTTAGACAGTAACATAAGCCTGGAAAGAATAGATATGAGTTTCCTTCACAGCTTAAAGGAAAGAATGACCCCAGCATTGATCTACTGCAATCAACAGAATGGATGTTTTAGGACTGGATAGATGGAAATCCCTACCGATTCTTCTGGCTGTTTTGGTGCTTGTAACTAGTAGAAAATACTCGGGGTAACTGTCTCATTCCAATTACTGTAAAGCAACTGGCTGTATTCTAACTTTTTCTTTAGCTCATCGTTTGTGTGATATTTTTTCCTCACCGTGGATTCCACATAAAAAGACTAGAATCAAATGTGGTTCTAATTATAAATCAAAGATGTCAACTTATGATAAAAGAATGAACAGTTTGATCTACTCTGATTGGTTTTCTTGTCAAATAATCCTTAGTTATCTAGTCTGAGCCCTTTTTTTTTTTTTTAAGATCTTTATTGGAGTATAATTGCTTTACAATGGTGTGTTAGTTTCTGCTTTATAACAAAGTGAATCAGTTATACATATAAATATGTCCCCATCTCTTCCCTCTTGCGTCTCCCTCCCTCCCACCCTCCCTATCCCACCCCTCTAGGTGGTCACAAAGCACCGAGCTGATCTCCCTGTGCTACGTGGCTGTTTCCCACTAGCTATCTATTTTATGTTTGGTAGTGTATATACGTCCATGCCACTCTCTCACCTTTAAATAGCTCCAGTCACTCAAAAATACTACTACTAATCCAGGTAAAATGTAATGAGAGCATAAATGAAGACAGTGTTAGAAGTAGTGGAGAGAAGTGCCACAGTACCTAATACATACCAGGGGTTCGATGAATAACTGCAGAGTGAATAAATGTCCTTATTCCATGAATATTTAGGTAATTGAATTTGTAGGACATTTTGGGAAGTGAGGTGAGGAAAAAGGTGAATCAAAGATGACTTTGATGTTTCTACTTTGGAAATCACTGAGAGGAAATTCAGAAATATGAGAAGATTCTAAGGAAGAGATGATCAGCTTACTTTTAAAAATTAATCACCTTGAAAGGTGTATGGAAACTCCATATGTAGACTGAGTAGATAATTGGAAGATGAATCAGTCTGGAACATGAGAAAGCTCTCTGGGTGGGATATTTATATTCCACTATCTTCTGTTTGCATATAGAAAATAAAAGCCAAGGGAGTGGAAAAGAGTCACTTATTCATTCATAGAGTGTGTAATGAGGTGGTGGGCTACATGCTGGGAAAAAAAAAAAACTCGAATTCAAAATTCTTAAGGAACATCAACATGTAATGGATATAAATAGAGAAAATTAAGTTTTAAACACTGATAACCTTAGTTTTCCTAAGTCTGAACTGCTTTCTATTGTTGAGAGATTTGGACATATTTATTATATGGACTCAAAATATCTCATAACTTCGTGCCTTCTCCATCACTTTTTAGATCACCTGAGCCCTTCTAGCATTATAGAGTACTATTTCACATCCTTACTCTATTATCCAGTTACCTGAACTATATAAGTTAGGATTTAGATTGCTTTAAGAGACACTACTAGTTACTCTCCCGATATCTATTACTCCTAGCAGAAGCCTGATTTTGTTGTGGTTTTCAACATTCTTCACTATGTCAGTCTCAGTCCTAAGGGTGATGCCTGATTAAGTTAAGTCAATGTTAACGTCTAGAGACTTTTTTGATTGTTAAAACTGGGGAGAGGGGGTGCTACTGGCATCTAGTGGGCCAGGGACGCTTTTGAATATACTATAATACACAAAATAGCCCACAAAAACAGAGAATTATTCAGTTTAAAATGTCAATATACAAATACATTATAGCTTCCTTTAAAGAAAGGAATCAAACTATAATTTGAATCAAACTAGAAGGAATATTTACAATGTAAAAGTTCAACTGTGGAATGCAGAGCAGTGGCAGCACGGTAAGCAGGATCTAAGATGGCCACCGATGACCTCCCCTTCCCAGTATTTATACCCTTGCATAATTCCTTCCCCTTGGGTTTGGGCCAGGCTTATTGACTCACCTCTAATGAACAGAGGATGGCAAAAATGATGCGATGTCACTTTTGAGACTAGATTATAAAAAGATTGTTACTTCCATGTTGGGGACTCTCTATCCCTCTTTTAGATCACTTGTGTTGGTGAAAGCCCAGATGCCATGATGTGAGGGAGCTTTGAGGAGAGGACCACATGCCAAGGGAATGGGGTCTGCCAGCATGGGAGTGAGCTTGGAAGCAGATCTCTCCCCAGTCAGGCTTTTACATGAGACCACAGCTTTGGTCAACAACTTGACTGCAACTTAACTTAGACTGAGCCAGAGATGCACAAATAAACGATGTCCAGATTTCTGATCCACAAAACTTTGAAATGACAAATGTTTGCTGTTTTAAGTCACTACAAATTGGGGTAATTTGTTATGAAGCAGCAGATAACTTACACAGTAGTTTGTTCTTAACTTATATACTCATAACTTACAGTGTAGATAACTTATACATTTATAACTCTCAGTACTTTCCACCTAAATCAACTGTTATATGCCTTTTGCTGCTACCAATTTCACTATTGTCTGTGGCTGGGACTGTGAATTTATAGAAAAGTCCCAAGGTCATGCTTCATTGTAGTCTCTACACACCATCCTGCAGAGGCCCCAAGGGCTGTATTATTTTGTATATAATTAATTAGAAGCAAGGTATAATAGAAAGAAAGTAACCATTGGATTCAGACTTATCTCAGTGAAAATCCAATCTCTCTACTTACTACTGTGACTGTGGACAAATCAAATAATCCCTAAGAATTTGGCTTTCATCATTTGCAAAGTGCTGATCAGTGCCATAACAAGAAAAGTATACAAGAAGCAACTAGACCCATGGACAAGGAGTTCCTAGCTAGGAAACTTCAGAGAAGGCCTTCCGGAAAGGATGTCATATAAATAAATTCAAGAAGGATGAGTAGAGGTTACCAAGCAAAAATTGAAAGAAACAATGTTCTAAACACAGGCAGTAGCTTATACAAAAGTCTGGTACCTTTGACAGACTGAGGGAACACATGGTTTGAGAGGAGAGCAGCAAGTGATGAGTCTGTGGAGTCTGACAGGATTCAGGTCATGAATCTGATTACAGAAGAATCTTAGACTTCTTCATAAGGGCAACTGGGAGTCACTGAGAGTTTTAAGCAAGGATAGTGAAATAATTAGATTTGCACTTTGGAAATATCACTCTGTCTGGTAAATGCAGAGTTCCGAAAACATTTTTTCAAAGTGTTGGATAGTAAATATTTTGCATTTTGCAATCCATACAGTCTCTATCACAGCTATTTAATCCCCTGTTGTAGTGCAAAATCAGCCACAGACAATACGTAATGGATGGGCATGGCTGTGCTTAAATAAAGCTTTATTTACAAAAACAGAGAGCAGGCAGTATTTGGTCCAGAGGCTGTAGTTTGCTGATCCCTGGTATAAAGTATACAGGAGGAAGTCAGGCATAGAGATTGGAAAATATTTGAAGTACATTTAATTACTTTGTCAATTCACTCAGCACATCTCCAAGGAGTGCCTTCTATGTGCTGGGAACTCTTCTAGATACTCAAGATACAGTGATGACAAGAAAGACGTAGTTCCTCTTCTGGTGGATATTATAATGCAGTGAATCAGAACACTGTATAATTGAGAATAGCCATAATAATAAGCTTTCTAAGCTGAAAATCATGAAATCCATATAAATCACCATCATTGTGATGATTCAACTTCATATTCAGTATGATTATTTTATTATAAGGCATTTTTTTAACATAATGTCAAGCACATATTTACTGACTGATTGAACAGAAAGACTTAAATGGCTGAAAGTTCCAGGAAAACAAATCTAGTGTAGAATTTAAGACACATGCCAAGAACTCTGCTAGGTATTTTCTATAAGTGACCTCATCTGACACAGTAGCTTTTCAAGGTGGTTATTATTGGTTCCATTTTACAAATGTGAAAATGTGGCCTAAAGACATTTCATCTCTTCCCAGGTCTTAGGGAGTTGAGATTTAGACTCTAAAGATGGTTGTCTTGCCCTTCCTCCATACTGCCTGTTTGGGGAATAGCACGGGCAAAGCAGCAGGGAGTTGGAAGCTGGAATTTTATAGCAGGGAACTAAGCAAAGAGGTTAAGATGAGTCCTTCAGAGTCCCACAGAGGACTCAGGATAGGCCTGGGAACTGAAATGAAGCATCCCAATTGTCACTTCCTGCTTCTAATCACTTTCCCAAGAGAGCTGTCCCAGCTGTTCCCGAGTAGAAGGAAGGCTGAGAGAATCTTTTAAAATCCAAGCCCTTGTTATAAATTTAGACTTCAGGGGAGGAAAAGAAGCAGAAGAAAAAGAAAACTGTTGGCTTAAGAGAGTAAAGTTTCCCATTCATCAGATCAAGGGCAGTGGACAGAGGAAAAGAAAGTAAATTCAGTCACTTTGACTGCTGGCCCCAAGGCAACGGAGCCCTAGTTTGCCCTAAAAGCTCACCCACCCAACTTTGAGTGAATGCGGTCATGCCCAGAATTACATAGCAATACAAGGAAGGCTTCTGTTTCTCCCTAATGAGTTGATTATATCCTGTCAGAAGAATCGTAAGGCCATCAAATGTCAAGTCAATTTTCTCAAACATATTATTTTCATAGCAGCTGGGTCTAACTCTTGAAACAGAACATCCTATTGTTGCATTTTACTGAGAATATTAAAGTGAAACTCAATTTAAAAAGAAAGAAAAAATCTTACAGGACACATGATCCTGATTCATGCAAGTTTACAATTCAGCATTTAGAGGCCAATTTTATTAAGATGATTTGGTCACTTAGTTCACAATTAACTGATCATGACAGAGGAACTAAATGTGGAATGTGTTATATGCCCACAAGGGTGACTTTCTCAGAAGGCAGGTGGGATGTCTCTTCAGCTACTGACTACATATGAAGGGTCTGGAGGATATGTTTAGAAGTTCTGAGATGCTGAGTTCTGATCCTTATGTTTCCAATACATGCTCCTGAATGAATCTGGTTTATCACAGTCTCAAAAGACACAGGTACAAATACTTAGAATACTGGACTTTAGAGCCAGGCAGCTAGAGCCTCCGCTACTTACATGCTGAATGGTCTTAAGTGAATTTATGAAGTGGGCACAGTAATGACTAGGTAACAGCTGTCGAAGGAAGTAAATAACATAAGATACATAGCACATTGGTACAGAATAAATACTCAGTGCATAGTAGCAATAAAAATGATGATAACAATGATAATAACGATGGATGAAAAAAGATGAAGAATTTGGGAAAACATGTGTCCAGGGTCAGTCAGGGAGAGTGAGAAAGCCATGAAACATGGAGCTGAACCTAAAACACAGCCTCTAATTTACGTCAACTGATGTTTGCATTGGACAAGTTTCTCATTATGTAATATGAAGAGTGATATCAGGAAACCAAATTTCCCTTCAAAATTAGGACATGTCTCCCTCCACCCAAACCTAATTCTCAGCACCAAATTTTGTTGTAGTTTTTCTATTTGGTTTTCACGTGTTTTCACTTTTTGTACAATTTGTTGATGTGGCAGGCAGAATTCTGAAATGGCCCACAAGACTCCTGGACCCTGGTGTACTCATACCTCTTATTTATTCAATCAAACACTAACACAGGTACTGCTGTGAAAGGGTTTTGCAGAGGTAATAAAGATCCCATATCACCTGACCTTAAGACAAATAGAAAACAAACTTATGGTTGCCAAGAGGGAAAAGGGGGGGTATAAATTGGGAGATTGGGATTGACATATACACACTACTATATATAAAATAGATAACTAATAAGGACCTACTGTAGAGCACAAGGAACTCTACTCAATACTCTGTAATGACCTATATGGGAAAAGAATCTAAAAAAGAGTGAACATATGTACGTGTATAACTGATTCACTTTGCTGTACAGCAGAAACTAACACAACATTGTAAATCAACTATACTGCAATGAAAATTTAAAAAAAAAAAAAGAGTACGAGGGTGAGCCTGACCTCAACACATGAGCCCTTTAAAAGCAGAGAGTTTTCTCCAGCTGGTAGCAGAAAAGCCAGCGATTCAAAGCATGCAAATAACTTGACACACCATTACTGGCTTGAAGATGGAAGGAGCTACAGAGCAAAGAATGCGAATGGCTTCTCCAAGCTGAGAGCTGACAGCCATCAAGGAAATAAGAACATGAGTTCTACAATCATAAAGAACTGAATTCCGCCAACAACAAGAATAAGATTGGAAGAGGGATTTTTTTCTTTTCCTAGAGACTGAAGATGAAAATTCAATCTAGCTGACATCTTAATTTCAAACTTGCAGTACCCTGGGCAGAGAACCCAGTCATGTCATGCTGGACTTCTGACCTACAGAACTGTGAGCTAATTAATGGGTATCGTGTTAAGCTGCTGATTTTGTGGTAATCTGTCACATAGCAATAGAAAACTGAATACCTCAAAAGCCAGAAGTTGCTCTAAGTCCTCTGGCCTCTGAGCAAGACTTGTTTATCCACCCAAGCTTAGATAAGGAAAGATTGACAGTAATAACTCTAACACTCAAGTTAAACATATATGCACATGCCCACACACACTCTCTCTCCCTACCCCCAGGCTTTATCTCAAAATATCGAATAATTGAGGCAAAGTACTTTGCTGAAGTAATTCAGCAAATACCCCCAATTTCCTTTTTCCAATCAGCATGCCATATCTTCAGTAAGTATTTATTGAACATTTACTGTATGCTGGGCTCTAGGACAGACTGCAGGATGTAATCTTCGTAACAAAAACACAGTTCCGGGCTTCCCTGGTGGCGCAGTGGTTGAGAGTCCGCCTGCCGATGCAGGGGACGCGGGTTCGTGCCCCGGTCCGGGAAGATCCCACATGCCGCGGAGCGGCTGGGCCCGTGAGCCATGGCCGCTGAGCCTGCGCATTCGGAGCCTGTGCTCCGCAACAGGAGAGGCCACCGCAAAAAATCAAACAAAAAAAAACCACAGTTCTTCAACAAGGTCATTGAATAGTAGGGTAAGCCCTGAGATAAGGGAAAGTCCAGTCCTAGAAATCAGGAAAAGGCTTCTAAAAGCAAGTAGTTTTTAAGCTGAAATCTGAAAAATTACTCACTCAAATGGATGTAAAGAGAAGCAAATGTTTCCAGGAAGCAAGAATACCTGTGCAGACTACAGGGAGTGATGGAGGCCAGAATCCTCTGGAAAAACCAAACGGCATTCATCTTGATGGAAGCATGCCTGGGGCAGCGGGGGAGGGGGGAGTGGGGG
>NW_020172779.1:12685806-12712330 GCF_003031525.2 Neophocaena asiaeorientalis asiaeorientalis
TGAAGAGATAAGGAGAGACCACTGGTAGAGTGAAATCCTCCTAACGAATTTGGAATTCTTCCTGAAGTCAAGGGAAATCCTTGAGGATTGACAAGCAGAAAAGCAACACTATCCACCTTGCTTAAACCAAAGATCACCATGCTAGAGTTTACAGAATGGCTTGAAAGGAGCCACTCGTCACTGGAGACAATACCCCATCGCAATAATTCAAGTGAAGTTGACAAAGGATGGTGGTCTGAACTAAGGCAGTGCCAGGTGGATGGCAAGAACAGAGATTTGCAAATTATTAATTTTAGATTTTTCACGACTTGGTTAGATGTAGGAAGCAAGGGAAAATGGAGTCAAGGGCAACTTTCAGATATCTGGCTTGGGAAATGGGTTGGGTAGAAATGCCAATCAATGAGCAGAGTACCCTGGAGAAGGAGATCATTTGCTTGTGGGTGGTGTGGGGAGGAGGTAGAAGGTGATGGCTTTGGTTTGGGACATGTTGGGTTTTAGGTATTCATGGGAAAATGAAATAGATATACAGAGGAGGGAGCTGTTTTATTTGGTAGAACCAGGTGTGACTCTACAACCTGATTTTTATGGATCATAAATGCCGAAACACGGATGCCTTACCAGCATCACCAATTTCTTAACATTTGTTTCTTAATTCTTCCTTCAGTTAACTGAAGTTGGTTACACTTCTGAGAAAGTGCAGCTGATAAAAACTGGAATATCATTTGTCTTGCCATCACGGTTAGTCCTCTCCCTTCCCTTAAGGTGGATGAATGGACATTTTAAGTGAGGTGAACAAGGAAGCATTCAAAAATCAAAAAGTCCCAGAGAGAGCTGATCAATGTGTCGGACACAGTTTCCTTTTTTTAAACCTAATTTTTTCATAATATTAATAAGAACACCTGTTACTTATATTGTGAAATTTAAATGGGGGAGATTAAAGGTCAGTGGGAGAATCAAGTCCACTCTAGAAAATAAATGATCTCATTAGAGAAGTGCTCATTTACATCAGCCCTCTTGAATCTTATAAAAATAAAAGCAACATGGTACCGTGGCTTTAATAAAATAGTGACCAGTAGGGAACATCTGCCATTAGAAAGTCTCTAACTAGGTTTTATTTTATGTATTTATTTACTGAACAAATATTAATACTTGAAGTAATTAGTAAACAATGACAAGTGTAGTCAGAATATCATTGGAGATAAGACCTTGAATGCTCACTTGACATAGACCTGGGTTTGCATTTTAGTTACAGTATTTACTAGATGTGTAACCTTGAACAAATTATATATTCTTTCTAAATATTGTTTTTTCTCACATCTGAAATGGGAGAATACTAGAACTCATACAGCTGACATCAGCATTCAATGAAATAACGCATGTAAAGATCTTTGCACATATAAAGAACTTTTGAAAGTAGCATATTCGCTTAATAAACGTTGGCCACTTATCATTCTTATCATCTTACTTGTATTAGTTCCTTATATGAAGGGTTTCTGACCTCTGTTATTATCCTCTGGAGTTAATATTCTGTGATTCTATCGCACCAAACATATATACATGGAGATTAAACATTTGCAGTCTATACAAATAGAAAATAAAGTAGAAAACAAATAATATTAGGTAACATTTTTAATTGGTCAGGCATATATTCCAAATGGTTCTTTCATATTTATCTATACAACAACTGGGTTTTAAACAGAACTAATCTTTCTACCTCAAATCACGCTGAACCACTCTAATGTGATGAACATCCAAATGAGCCACCTTAGGTATCAATATGTATGTTTCTATGTATGTAAGAGTTATTTATATGTATTTTTTCAAACTGTTAAACTTATCAACCATTTCATCTTTGAATCTCCAACACCTGACCTTGGGCTTCTGTGATGCCCAGCATGTATGTTGTCAATAAACTAATACATCTATCTGAAGCACAGCAACACATTTACTAGATGTTTAGTTACTCTAAACTAACACCCACAGCTCTAAATATTTCTTAAAATTTGTATAAAATCATATGACATCAAAATAGTCTTCAAGTCTTAAACAATGACAATTCCACTAGAGCTAACATTTACTGAGTGCTTTACCACGGGCCGGGCAGTTTTACAAGTATTTTACATGCATTTAATCTTCAATACCACTTTCTTAATTGAGCATTATTATTCATGCTTTCATGGTAAAATTGACATTTAAGGAAGCTAAATCTCCCACACCAGGACTTAAAAATTATTCTACCTAACTCCAAAGCCCCTGCTTTTAAATTCACTTCATTTTACTGCCTTCCTCTCCCATCCTTAAACGTGTATAATTTTTATAAATAATTCAGTATTAACTTTATGGCTTGGACACCACTTCCAGATTCACTGAGAGACTGACTGGCCCAGGTCAGATAGGAAAGAGCAAGAAGGAGAAGCAAAGACGGGGAAAACCAACGGGATAGAGGAAGAGAGACTTGAGCGGGACCTGCAGGGTATTTTGGCAAACACTGTCGCATGTCTACCCTATGCCCAGAACACCTTCCTTCTTTGCCAAAAGGACCTAGATTTTGTTCTGAATCATGATGTACTCATCCCTGGGTGATTAACCGTCATTGGTTAAAGCCAATCATTATCATCTTATGCTCTATTTTTCTTGACATCAGGGTAGCTGTGGTTCAAAATTTTAGCCTGTGAAATTTAAGAAGCTTTCTGGGGCTTCCAAAAGAAGACTGTGTTTTCCTGATTTAAAAAAAGAAAGTCATGACTGCTCCTTCCCACCATCTTAACTTGAACATGGGAACGATGTCTGGAGGCACAGTAACCACCTGAGCCCATTAGAGAAAAGCCAAGTAAATCATAGTTGAACCTCAACATAACTGAGCCATTGAACCAGCACTACCTCTAAGTTTCTTGTTACAGGAGACACCCACTCTTAGTTAAATTTCCTGCTACTTGGATCCAAAGACATTGCTACCTGATAAAACTATATAAGCTATGGATAAACACAGAGGTAGAGGTATTAGTATTACGAGACTTCATAAGTAAACAAAAGCAAAGGATTTATGGTTATTTTGCTGTTTAATGCATGTTATTATTTGTTTTTCCTGCCATATTTAAATGGCATTTCTAAGTATAGTGATACGTTCCTTGCAAGACAAAGTCAGTTCTATAAACGACCCAATAACACATCTATTCAGCTTCATATTTTCAGGCTAAAACTGCACCATAATAAGCACACAGCTACATACCTCAGAGCACTGAAGGATGGCAGAACCAACCAGAGGCTTTGTGGGAAATTCCCTCTGGTTCTTTATGTGTATCTAATTCACTGCCCCTTGGTACCTCAGCATGTAACAGGCACAGTAAAATTTCAGTGCAATAGACCCAGCTCATAAAGTTTCCATTTCTACCAGGACTTTTCCTAATGTAAAACTGGATACCTCAGCAACACATTTGCTGTCTACAAGTGTTAAAACTGTGGTTGAAGCTGAATATTAACAGCATTTCACACTTGTGCTGTCATCTGGATTATATAACAACGTGGGGGTTTTATAAGCAGCAACTGTTCATTTTTGTGGTTGGCTTTTTACTGGATGTGCCCAAACGCCATCTGACTGTGTTAGCTGGAAACAATGAGATCAAGCAGAAGGCAGCAGTGGCATTCCCTGGCACTTGCAAAACCAAGTTCTGCAGGAACTTACAAAAGAGATGGCTACCAGAAAAGTCCTCACACTCCCAAACTGTGGTCAAAACAGCTCAAAGATATAAATGTGAGTCTTCTCGTGGATTGACTCTGCCATCCGAGAGCATCTCACAGATCTTCGATCACACCATTTTGCCCTAAGAATACTGTTGGACCATAATACTGAAACAGTCGAGAATGGTATTGCCTAAAGGTAAATCATTTTTAGAAGGTACATGTCAAATAATAAAAGTGTCCATCATGTTGAAAATCATTGTTGTATGTATTGATTCCTAAGAGCAAACATTTTACTTCTGCCTGACAAATGACCTATTATTTCATGGAATGATGCAATGTTTTTAGAGATCTTTTTGTAATACTAGTGCTGAGAATCAAAGTGAATGTAATTGTCCAAGACTGTGTCCAGGGACAATTTATGGAACTTAAAAGATGAAAATAATTCACCAGGGAGATGAAAAAGGATGAGCAAAGTCACAAAATACTGTACATGGATAACATCTTTAGGGAAGGTCCAGTGGAGGTAAGAAGTTAGATAGGGATGGATAAAGGGTCCTATACTCTACTGAAGATACTGTGCTAACATAAATATTAGAAGGCCCTCTTGCAAATCAGTATTTTTTAATGTACTGATGAGTCAATCAGCAAATATTTATTTGGCACTTAATGACGACATTGGACTTGGTGAAAAGAGGCGTACAGAGATACTTCCATCACTGTTTCTGGCATGTAGATCTTCTAGTACAACTGTGGAGTTGAGGCACAAACTCATGAAGAACTATATAACAATATAGGAATTGCACAGCAACCAAAGTCGGTGGAAAGATGTTCCAGTGGGATGAAAAAGCAAATGCGCTGATTTAATTAAGTGTTAATCAAGTTTTACTGGATAACACTGAACAGCATTTAGCTGTAGTGTTACAACAAAGAATAAGACACAAGTGTCCTCGGGGCAGTCTCGGTGTGCCACGGAGACAGTCTTGTTGTTTTAGTAAGGTCTTTGGGTTGCAATTTTTTTTACATCTATTCTCTGTCTCAAAGCTTATACTCACTCATAGTTTCAAGGCTTCAGCTTACTCATAACTTCTCATCCTCTCATAATTCTGTACCCACACCCTATCCTCCATCCCAATATATCTCCAACATGATTCTACTTCATGGCCTCTCTCTACACATCATTTTCAAAACTTTAGCTGTTCCTGCTATCTCTCTTATCCCCTCCTTGTTGCCTATTTCAAATTCCAAAGAGAGGACAACTGATGGGATATGGCCATGTTCTCAGGACAGGACACATCATGGCTTGCTTATACCCTTCAGGTTAACACTCCCTGGATAAGTACCCTTCCTGGTCCCAGGGCTCTCCTATAAAACGGGCTAATAGCCCATGAGAAATCACCTAGCTCTTTTGAGAACGAAATATGATATTAAAAGCCACGTGCATAGAACTGGCACACTGTAGACACTCAAGAAATGCTATTCCACTTTTTTCTTCCCTACCCACTTATCCTAGGGCACTTGTTATTTTCCATGTGTGACTAGGAATCCTTTTGTGAACCGGAGACTAGAAATCTTGCACTGATTGTAATATGGCAGTCATTCAACATCTCCCCTGTCTGTTCTCACTAAGTTCATCTGACCCAATGAGAATGGAGAATCTCAAACTGCTTCGTGGGTCACTCTGGAAAATTCCAAAATGAAGTTTTTTTGAGAAAAGGAGACATTACCTCAGAACTTCCACATGTAGCTATTATGGAGTTTTTGTTTATGTGAATGGATATTTTCACCAGATATTGGAAAAATGCTAAAGCTCAACTCCAGTGCAATAATGGCAACTCATTTAGCCATTGACTTAGAGTATTATGAGAAATATAGTTAAATTAGACAAACGCTCCACCAGAACTGTGGCCAACACAAATTATCATTTCCAAAAAAGAAAAATATATAAAGAAAAAACAGATTTCTGTCATTTTCCTTCTTGCCAATGTCTCTGAAAAACAGACTTGGTCTCAAAATTAATACCTTAAATTCCAAATGACAATTGAGAGATTAGGGATGCCTAGTCTCTTTGTTGACTGGATGGATGGATAGATGAGTATTCAAGATTTTTCAAAAATTTATCTCCTGTGAATAAATCAATGGAATAGTAACTGAGAAGGCCTTCAGGATGCTTCTTGGAGGACAGGCATTTGAAGAAAACAATAAAGGATGAGTAATTAGAAGTGAAGTTTGGGGAGAGGATATTTTTGATTGAAAGGAAAGTATAGAGAAAGGTACAAAGAAAACTAAAATAAATGAAACTTTATCTCCCATATAAAGAACAGTAAAAGTGTCTCTCACTTTCACATGTCAATAGGAAAAAGCAAGATTTTTTCCAAATAGAAATCAGAAAATTTTTTAAAATACTTTAAAAATGTGTTTCTAATTAATAACATTTTCTTATTAATTTATGGCTCATTTCTTTTTAAAAAATATATTTACCTTGGATAAAAGTTATGAGCATACACTTGATTTTAAACTAGGAAAATTCCATAACCTAATACAAGAGTTTTTGTTTTCCATATGCCCCTACTATTCCTGTCCACACAAATTCACATTTATACAATTATTGTCATAGTGTATGTACTATTTGATATTTTAACATTGTTTTGCAAATGTTTTACATTATCTTTGTAATTATTATATTTAATTATCCATAACACTTTATTGAATGGAGAAATCATAACTTACTGAGTAGGGCCACTCAAGTGTTTCAATGTTTTTGAAGACGTAAATTTACAAAGATACATAAATTTACAAAGGTAATCTCTATTAACATGGCCTTTTTATTTCAATTAGCTTCTTTCTTCAGGATAAATTCTCATGAGTGACATAACTAGATCAAAGGACATGATCTTTACTGTGTTTTTTTTAAATTAATTAATTTATTTACTTATTTTTGGCTGCATTGGGTCTTTGTTGCTGCGCACAGGCTTTCTCAAGTTGCGGCTAGTGGAAGCTACTCTTTGCTGCGGCACGCGGGCTTCTCATTGTGGTAGCTTCTCTTGTTGCAGAGCACGGGCTCTAGGCGCACGGGCTTCAGTAGTTGTGGCACGTGGGCTCAGTAGTTGTGGCTCGCAGGCTCTAGAGTGAAGGCTCAGTAGTTGTGGTGCACCAGCTTAGCTGCTCCGCGGCATGTGGGATCTTCCCAGACCAGGGCTCGAACCCATGTCCCCTACATTGGCAGGCGGATTCTTAACCACTGCACCACCAGGGAAGCCCCTTTACTGTGGTTCTTGATGCATACTGGCAATTGCAATCACAAAACAATTACCAGTCGTACACCAACCAGTATTATATCAGTGTATTAATTTCACAGAGACTTGCCAGCATTGGATGCTACCATTTTTTTAAACTATTGAATTATTTAGCAGGTACACAAATAATCAGGAGAATTTTAACTTTAATGAATTACTCCACTAGTACTAATTAAGCCCACATAGGGAGTGTGGAGATAACTTTTTGTTCTCACTCCATGCAGCAAAAGAAGTAGAGAAAGAGAAGCATGATGAGAGGGGGAACCAGGGCTCTGGACACATAAGGCCTCTGGGCCCTAGATAGGATTTTGACTTTAATTTCAGTGCTGTGCAAATCCACTGTAAGGGAAATAAGGGATTTCATTTGATCCCTTCGGGATCAAAAAAGATCCCTTCGGGAGCTTTTTAAAAATCTTAATGAAGAGATTAGAATCAGGGTATGTTCCCCATATTGCAAAAACCTGTCCCTAACTCCAGCCCCACCACTGTGCAGAGACCAGAGTACCACAACCAATGCTTGGAGATACATCTTCCCATCTTTAAGTAAGACAGGAAGAAGGGAGGGTACAAAGGGCCCCCCTGTACTGGGAGCAGTGCTGGGTGCTCGACATATCTGGTCTCATTTTACCCTTAACAACAGTTTCTAAGGCCAGTCCCATTCTTACAGTGAGGAAACTGTAAGGTTTGATGTGCTTGAAGACCTGTTTGTCTTCCTTACTAAGGGACAGTTTAGAAGCCAGAGCATCCTCAAGGAGCTTTGATAGAATTAGAACTATTCTTACCCTGTCTTTCATTTTTAAATCCCCAAGGAACCTTCACTATCTCCACCCTGTGGAAACTGGGGCATTCCATGCGTCAAGAGATTGGCACAGCAGGTAAACTGGTCACCACCTATTTCCTTCACCCATCTTATACGTGTTTAGAACTTCTAAAGGAGGTCAGTTGGATTCCAGAAGAGTATATCCACTCATCTGGGAATAAATGAGATTAGAAGTCCAAATCTTTAATATCTTCTATGATTTTATACTAGTCCTCTCAGCTCCCTGGGTCTCAATTCCTCAAATGTGCAAGGAGGCACAGGGAGAAACCAGAAGATTCTGGGGATTATTGCCGCTTTAATGATCGATCACAAAATTTTCCCCATGGACTGCACAACCAGGAAGAAACAAGGCTGAGAGCTAGGTCTCCCCAGAAGTGTGATTCTACAGCTTCAGTTTCCTGGAACAACTGAAGGGTGTGGTAACAGAATCCGTGGAGAGAGACTTTATGTGGCTACTATTCCAAAGCTTTCTAAGTGCAGTAATAAACAGAGCACATCTTGGTGACACAGAAATTTTGAGGCAGAGACCATAATAATAACTCATGTCTGCTTCTATTCACCAGCGTAGACAAGAGATACTTCCACTCCCAAGACGCCAGTGCAGCAAAAAAGAGTAATTCCATTAGTTGCCACCACATGTATTTTGCTTTATGCTAGTTTTTCTTTTTCTTTTTCTTTTTTTGCCACCCACAAAAGTGAAACCCAGTCATCTGCAGAAGCTGTCCTATGTCTAGGAATTAGTGGTGGTTAATTAACTGAATCATATGAAGCTAGGCATCACGCTGTCCATCCTGGAAAGCAAAGCTCCTCTTTCTTAGGTATCTTTGGTTCACAGTAATATATATTCAATAACTGGGAAGTCATTTTGAATATATCACATTTGCAAAAGATTTCCCAAATGCTTAAAATTTCAAGGAAACGAGGTGATCATGTTAGCCAAAGTTACTTTTTTATCTCCCCCATCTCACCAGCCCCCACCCTTAAAATAATTCTTGCTACATTTTTACCTAACTTCTGCTGAATACACCAATACACACGGAACTTTACTACTTGATTGTTCTCTGATTCGTCCCGTTCTATTTTGTGTAACAGTTGCAGTTACTGGCATGAAACATGCTGCCTTAGCCCAGCTGGAGCAAGGCAAGAAGGATTCGTTCTTTGTACAGCTGTTCTTTAAGGAGCCTCACACATCCTCTTAGCCTTCTTTTCCCCATGTTAAGCACAGATAATTCCTCCCCCATTCCTGGCTGGACATAAATCTCAGATCATTCCCCCATCTTGCTTCTGCGTCCCAAAGTGGTACCACTTGACCAATGCACACTTTAAAATAAGCCACCTACACTTGAAACAGCACCTCTAACGTGGACTGTGTCAGAGAAAATGCCTGGAGTTATCACCTCCCTTGACCTGTACGCTTCATCTCTATTAATCTTGCCTAAGCGTATGCTTTAATTGTTTTTTCAGCACCTGTGGTACTCATTTGGCTTGTGTTTAGTCCTGTGGTCAATCTGTGAGCTTTGCTCTTTCTCCAAGGCATAAGCTGGGCTATACTGAGAACCAAAGGGCTCGTGGTCACTCAAGCGTTTGGAAAGAATAGAGCCTTTTTACAAAATCAGAAAATCATCCTAGATTGTATTTCGGACACTCCTTTCCCTTTTGCTGCTTTTGGACCTTCTGCATCTCTTCTACCTTAACATAGCTGCCGAGCTTCTCCTCAAAGACAGTATGCTACGGTAGGTGAGAGCTTGGCCTGCCCAGGGTCATATCCAAGCTCTGACATTTGCCAGCTCTGTAGGTTTCTGAAATTCAATATTTTTGTGCCTCATCCATAAAATAATAATAGTACCTCCCTCATTGTTTTCTTATGAGTATTTACTGTTTCTAAACACTCAGGACAGTGCCTGGCACATATTGGGTGCTAGCTGTGCTATAAGCTTAGCATGGTGTTCGGGATAATCAGGATTGGGGGACAGGACACCAGGAGTGTAGTCATTACCCAGAGGCTCCAGCAACCAATGTCACCTTAGACCTGTCACAATCTCTTTCAGACTTTCAATTTCTCTACCCATAAAATGGGGAAATCTAACAAGATACCTAGGGTTCTTTCCAGCCCTCCCAGAATGACTTAGCAGAATGACTCACATATACTGCCACTGAATAAATATGAATGACTTGCACGTTAAAGATATATGACACCGTTTATTGACTTTCTATAAAGCCTTTCTCCCTCCACCAAAACCATATTTGTATTCTCTTTCCTTTTTGCTTCTTTATCCGTTCTCCTAATTCTTATCCTTATTTCCAGTACCCATCCTTGGCTTGAAGAACCACTGCATTTCAGTTCGTCTTATAATAGTTAAACATCACCTCCTGCAAACTGTGATTGTCTGCAAGTCTTGGATCATTGAGCTCCTGCCATGGGTAGAACAAGCATCCCCAGTTTGGATGGTAGGTGATGAAAGCTGAGATCTGACTCATCTTGTAGATACTGCTTTTTTATTCAAACAAATAAAAATGTTAAGGCAAAACGCTTTGTAATTATGGGAGGCAAATTTGGGAAGACTTCGAAAGACAGTAGTGTCTTTTCAGAGTCCCTTTACATCACACCATGTAGGCAAGGCTTCTCATCCACAAGTTGCTGTAATTGGTAACATGGTGGAAGTATTATTAAGAACAGCCTGGGCAGTTGGGGATGAGGGATTGTGTCATTTTGAGGACTGCAATAGAGAAAGGAATCAATTTTTCATGGAAATACTTGGCTTTGCATGGGCCTTTGAAAACCCACACAGTAAATGTAGTGGAAAAGGCAATGTACCACAACAGAAGGCCAGAGGTCTGGGGCCGCCTCAGCTATAAAAGCAACACAGCACTTAATTAACCTTGGCCAAATGTCTGAACCAGCCAGAGATGCAGCCTCTTTGTCAGCTCAATGGGATAATAATGCTCTCCCTTCACTTCCTCAAAGAACTGCAAAAGATCACGAATGTGACAGCATTATGAAAGCAGGTAAGACGACATCTGTTGCAATGTGGTTAGTGACAGTAGGGCTCCTGACCCTCCAAGGCCAGAATTTGTGTCCCGTAACCTGTTCTATTTTAGGTCTTGAAGCTAGATATAAATCTTCAGCCACTCTAAAATACGAGGGTGCAATTTTTTGCCTTTTCCCGATCAATGCCCTCAAATAGCTTCCTGGATATCTAGAGCTCTTTGTGGTAATGCTCACGGTTAGTCAGTATGTGGCTAGTAATACCTTTTATTATCCGACCATCTCACCTCCTCAGCTTGCTCTCTCACACACCCTGCTTTAAATTCTAAGATCTAGTTGACCTATCTTCCAGTATCTTGAACATTCCTAAGCATTTTCTCTCACTCTATGCTGTCCCTCCTGCTCAGCTGGTTCCTAATCGCCCTTCAAGTCCCAGCTTTTTACCTTTTTAACCCTTTTTCCCCTACAAACTGGTTAGGTTTCCTAGGCTATGTGTTCACAAAGCCCCCTGTACTTCTCCACGATGATCCACACCACAGTCAATTGGAATTAATTATTTAATTTGTTGTCTATTCACCCTGGACTATTAGGAATCTTTGTAATTGTAGAGACCAGATATATCTCTTTAATTTTCAACATCCTTGGTGCTTAGCAGAATGACTCACATATACTGGCATTCAATAAATATGAATGACTTGCATGTTAAAGATATATGACACCGTTTATTGCCTTTCTATAAAGCCTTTCTCCCTCCACCAAAACCATATTTGTATTCTCTTTCCTTTTTGCTTCTTTATCCGTTCTCCTAATTCTTATCCTTATTTCCAGTACCCATCCTTGGCTTAAAGAACCATCGCCTTTCAGTTCTTCTTATAATAGTTAAACATCACCTCCTGCAAGAAGGTTCTCTGACCTAGTTCTCAGACAGTGAGGTACTTCCTGCACCCTACAACTTGTTTATATGTCTACCAAAGGAATTACTATACTGCTTTATTTGCTTGTCTACATGTCTGTCTCAACTAAACGCTGAGGCCTGCGAGTACAGAAACCTGTTCTTTTCACTGGTCAGAATGGCCATCATCAAAAAATCTACAAACAATAAATGCTGGAGAGGGTGTGGAGAAAAGGGAACCCTCTTGCACTGTTGGTGGGAATGTAAATTGATACAGACACTATGGAGAACAGTATGGAGGTTCCTTAAAAAACTAAAAATAGAACTACCATCTGACCCAGCAATCCCACTACTGGGCATATACCCTGAGAAAACCATAATTCAAAAAGAGTCATGTACCACAATGTTCATTGCAGCTCTATTTATAATAGCCAGGACATGGAAGCAATCTAAATGTCCATCGACAGATGAATGGAAAAGAAGATGTGGCACATATGTAAAATGGAATATTACTCAGCCATAAAAAGAAACAAAATTGAGTTATTTGTAGTGAGGTGGATGGACCTAGAGTCTGTCATACAGAGTGAAGTAAGTCAGAAAGAGAAAAACAAATACCGTATGCTAACACATATATATGGAATCTAAAAAAAAAAAAAAGGTTCTGAAGAACCTAGGTGCAGGACTGGAATAAAGACGCAGACATAGAGAATGGACTTGAGGACATGGGGTGTGGGAAGGGTAAGCTGAGACGAAGTGAGAGAGTGGCACGGACATATATACACTACCAAATGTAAAATAGATAGCTAGTGGGAAGCAGCCACATAGCACAGGGAGATCAGCTCGGTGCTTTGTGACCACCTAGAGGGGTGGGATAGGGAGGGTGGGAGGGAGATGCAAGAGGGAAGACATATGGGGATGTATGTATACGTATCGCTGATTCACTTTGTTATACAGCAGAAACTAACACACCATTGTAAAGCAATTATACTCCAATATAGATGTTAAAAAAAAGAGAAAAGAAATCTGTTCTTTTCATCTTTGTTTCCCTTCACCTTGCAATATCTGGAAGAAAAAAAGATGGTAGCACTTAATAAGTGTTAACCAACCTCTTCTTTTTCCAGATGAAAATGCCAAGTACCTACACAGATGAAGAGACCTCACTACACAGGACTCAGACCACTTTACCCTAATTCTTTCATTCAACAAATATCTGAGTTTCCTCATTCTAGGTGATGTAGTCTCAGTGGAGAATCAAAGCCATCTGTAATCACTTTGAGATAGAGAGACTATACTTACCACTAATGATATTTTCACTTTTTGTCCCCTTGAACTTAACTATCACCCTTCTTCTAAAAGACGTCAAGAGAATAAGACTTAATTTTGCCAAAAGAGTGACTGAAATCCCACAAAGCATAGGTGCTCCTTAGTAAAAACTTTCTAGCTGAAATTAGTGACCACCACGATATTATTGAACTACTTTTTAGTGTCACTTTCTTGATTGCAATATGCCATCTGGCAAACACTGCATTTATTGGAATAAGCTCTATGGTCATCAAGAGTCAATTGGAGATTACTTAGAGGACTGAAACGAGAACATGGACAACTCCCAGAGCCACAAGGCTCTCCGCTTCTTCTCATGGAAAGAACTCTGTTAATGGCATTGGTCCCATCCTCCTTAGCTTAATCATGAAGACTCATCACACCTTCTTTCTACTTTAACATTCAGTGATTAATTACCCCCAAGACTGTGAATGAATCAGAAAATAATATAACATTGAATTGGGAAAGCCATGTCTCTCCTTTTAGGAATCAAAGCAACAACATGAGGGATCGGGTTGCACAGAAATGGATTTCAGATTAGTCACAAAACTTGCTGAAATAGCCAAATTCAGAATACAGGTTAAATTTCTGAAAAGAAAGAGAATAAGATTTTAGGACCCATTCCTGTAATTCCCTTAACTAAGCTCATAATTAAGTCAGCTCATCAAAAATCAGAGCATGCTGAATCACTTTGTTTCAGACACGGGAATAGGAGGGATGGACAACGTATTCTAGTCACTGGAAATAAATAAACAGCATTTTTGTGTTTAAAATCCTGGTGCAGCCACTTACCAACTGTGTGACTTTGGCAATGTACTTGACTTCTCTGGGTCTCAAGTTCCATATTTATCGAAGGTAGAAGGTGATAACAGCCACTTCATAGGGCTATGGTGAAGACTAAATTATGTTATGAATGGAACATAGTGCCAGTTAGCGTTAGTTCCCTGGCCTTCTCTAAAATTAAACCCTTCTCACTTATCGGTCAATAGGAGATAATCCAGGTTGAAAAATCAGTCTGCATATTTTGAAAAACTGTGTAATATAATGTTCAGTAAATGAATACTAGTTCCACCCATCCCTCACCCCAGCCCCCATGTAATTCATTGATTAACTTCTCTGAACCTCGACTCCCTTGTCTATAAAATGGAGGCAATAGGAAGTACTTCACAGGATTACTGTGAAGCTCTCATGAAGCAGTCCGTATAAAGGACTTAACACTGACTCATGTGCTAAGTACTAAATAATATTGGGTGTTATCATGATGGAAAGTATTATTATGAATGTTTCTCATTCTTATCACTTATGCCTGCCTTCTCAAATATAAATATGAGTGTTACTGGGAATATGAAGCAGTGGTTGCTTTTTGAAGGACCTTCCCAGTGCCAAAATTCAAATCCATGAATTCATGATCATTTAAATGGTTGTTTATGGCCATAGCCTGGGCTGGTGCTTGACAGCCTGGCTCCCAGAATTCAACGTACTGAACGTTTTCACGTTGTAGCCCTCTGTTTGGGACTAGGGGGTAAAGGGAAAAGGAAGCACACTTCCTAACCTCAAGGAAAGCACATTGTACAAAGAAATACGCATGAAAACAAAATCAAAATCTCCCCTTCCCTTCACATCACTTAGGGAAAAAAAAAATAGATTCCCCACTGAGAATTGTAAAAGTTCCTGCAATTGTAGGAAAAGGCTGATTTGTCTGTAGCCATGGTAACAGGTAAGCACCAGCACTGCCTTTAAACCTGTTGAATTGATCAACAACTCCCCTCAGTGAACTTCCTTATTCAAGCCATTCAAACAGTGACAGTCCCTGGCTCTGGAAAGACAGCTGACCAGGAACTGATTCACTCTAGGAAACACACCTCTGAGAGTCAATCAACAGCAGTTTCCCCCAAAGAACCTCCCTTATGCAGATGCCAGATCACTTATACCCCTAAAACCCCCCATCTCCGACTTCCACGCTTCCCCAGCCCCCTGTGAGATCTGCCACCTGCTCTGATGTCACTGCAGGGCACCATGTCTCAGCAGCATAGCTCTCCCTCATTGGGAAGAGTATCATCAGTTTTGTCTTTTAATCTGAGATAATGAGTGACGGGCCCCTCATCCTTTGACTCTGCTACGCACTTTACCTCAAGTTAATTCCAGATTAAGATTAAAATGCATGTGAGTGCATTGTATGTATATGATCATAAGAGCCTTAGGACAAAATATACACTTTAAAAAATATATAGTTTTGCCATAGCAATGGTCTTTTATTATTACTTTTTTCTGGAGTGGCACCAAAGGCAGAAACTATAACAGTAAATACAGGTAGAATGTAAACTTCTGTAAGGTAAAATGACACAACACCATCATCACTACGCAAAACCACCACCACCATCAAACAACAAAACTAACACCACTAACAGCATCACTATCACCGTTACCACCGTTATAAACAGAACTAAAAAGCAAATGGCAGAAAGAAGGGGAAATATTTGCAATGTATAAGATACCATGAAGATTAATGTTCCCAGTATACAGAGAGCTCTTAAAAATCAGTAAGGAAAGACATAGGGGTAGATTTTAAAAGGTCAAAGGATACAAAAATAATCACAAAAGGAAGAAATGCAAATAGCAAGAAGGAAGAAAAGACTAAAGGACAACAGATTAGAAAGTTCAGTATTAACAGTAGTCATAGAAATGCATATTTTAAAAGACTGGCAATGCCTAATTTTTTATCAAAACTGTTGAAATGTATTTTCGTATACAGCTGGTAGAAAGGTAAATTGGTCAAATCTTTTTGAAAGGCTATTTGGCAATATGAATTAAACACCATAAGAATATGTGATTTATATCCTGCAATTCCACTTCTAGGAATTTACCCCAAGAAAAATAATCAGATAGTAGCAAAAAATTTTTTTAATATTTCTTGCAATATTGTTTATAATAATGAAAAGTGGAAACTTTATTGTATATCTATGAAAATTGTTTTAATGCAGTGTTATCCATGGAGGCAAAATGTAGACTACTCTGGAGTACCTATAAAATGAGGTAAATATTCATATGTTGATATGGCAAAAACGTATACAATAGATTATAAGCGAAAAACGTTAGGTTGCAATATTCTAGGTATAACATGATCTCATTTTTTAAAATACAATTTACATATGCATATTTTCATTCTCTCATTCAACAGCAAAAATTGTATCATCTATTTTGTGCAAGACAGTATTCTAGCCACTGACGCTAAAACATGGTCCCGGACCCATGGTGCCTACAGCTCGGTGAACACAACCTGAAGAGATGCACAGGGCACCAGAAGACCGAGCAATGGCTGTCTCAGGTCAGCAGAACTAGGGGGCCTAGTTCATTCTTTTTCTTCTGTTTTTTATTTTAAAAACAACTTTTCAATTTTTGAAAATTCTTTCTCTTTTCTTTTGAACACTTCCATATCAAAAATGAAGCCATTTTCTTTTTAGAGAAAGAAAGGAGGAACACTTTCTATAACATGAAGTATTCAAGCTTATAATGTTTTAATATCTTCCATCGAAATTCCCTGCAACAACCTAACTACGGCATTTCCATTCCCCTCTCTTCTCCCTCCCTCGCCTCCCATTCTTTCACCTCCTCCCCTCTCCTCTGCCCTGCCTTCCGCTCCTCTCCCTTCTGCTCCTTTCCTTTCATCATATCATCATCTTCTTCATATTGGTCATGAGTATCTTGCCTTTGAACTGCTTCCCAATAGGGTGCATTGCCCCTGGGCTCTAACAGCCATTGGTGTGAACAATGGAATCACAAGCTAGGGGTGATTTGTCATACCTCACCCTTACCTAAGTAGTTGTCTTGGTGTCAAACTCTGAGAAGAAAATTTCAAAACAGAGCAGCATTAACCAGGGAACAAAGTGTGTTTAATGTCATCTCCAAAAAGCATCATTTTTTATAAGACAAGTTCCTTAAATGCCTGAAAGGGTACGATACCATCACTTAATTTTTACCAGATTTCTCCACTAAGGGATTTTTTTTAATGCCTCCCTGCTAATATACCTTCTTTTGGTTACACACACGTTTCAACCCTCAAACCTGAACAAAGCTGAACAAAATCCCACTGACTTCAGAAAGTTTTTGATTTCCTGAGAGTTTTATGATATGCCTTTGCCTACATATTTGAAGGGCATGTCGAATCAGTGTTACTCCAAGCAGGGTTCAGGACCTAGACTCATGCCAAATGCAAAGCACATCAGGGCAAATTGAGATACTGACTGGGAATGGAAGAGGGAGAAACTAACAAGGATATAATAGGGAGATGGGACAAAATGAGGGTAGACACAGCCACACATAGGAATAAGACCGCAAACAAACATTAAATGCTTAGAGAGAAGGACAGACAAATCCTTGCTGTACAGTTTCAAGCAAGCTTTGGGAGTCTGCTCTGGATGAAGTAGGCACTGATGATGTTAACAGGATCTGGCCTCAAATTCATGTTCATTAGAACCCACTGCTTTTATCTATTCACTCGGATAAAGCACCACTTTTCTAGTGAAATTCAAGATGCAATAGATGTGAATAATGCTGAAATAAACACGCAGGTGCAGACAGTTCCTCAAAATAGTGATTTCATTTCCTTTGGATATATACTCAGGAGTGGGATTGCTGGCTGCACTCCCATGTTCATAGCAGTATTCTTCCCAACAGACAAGACATGGAAACAACCTAAGTGTCCATCAATAGCTGAATGGATAAAGAAAATGTAGTATATTTTATATACAATGGAATATTATTCAGACATGAGACAGAAAGACATCATGTCATTTGCAGCAACATGGATGGACCTTGAGGGCATTATGCTAAGTGAAATAAGCCAGAGAGAGAAGGACATATAATGCATGATCTCATTTACATGTGGAATCATAAAAAAGCTGAATTTAAACAGAGGGTAGAATGGTGGTTGCTTAGGGGGTAGACCCGTAACAATCTATTTTCTCAAAGTTCTGGATACTGCAAGTCCAAGATCAAGGTGTCAGCAGCGTTACTGTCTGGTGAGAGCTCTCTCCCTAGTTTGCAGATGGCCACCTTCTTCTTACTGTGTCCCCGCAAAGGCTTTTCTTTGTGCACGCTCATGGAGAGAGCAAACTCTCTTCTTCTTCTATGCCCACTATTTCCGTCTAATTAGGACCCCACCCTTACGACATCATTTCGCCTTAATGACTCTCTAAAAGTCCTATCCTCAAATACAATCACGTTAAGAGTTTGGGCTTCAAAGTATAAATTTGGGGAGACACATTTAGTCCATAGATCTCCTATTCTTGATCTCTTCCCTGGATTTTCTTAGACCAAACCCCACCAGATATCAGAGGCAAAGAACCCCATTCACATAGCCCATACAGAAGAATGCTCAGACCCAGAGCAGGTGAAAAGGGTGGAGAATATATCTGGAGAAGCCAGAAAACTTCCACTGCAGTAGGTTGAAAGGATAAGTAAGTGAAAAAAGTGAATTAATAGAATAAATAACATTGTAAAGTGTTATGGAGAGTTGGGAGGTACAAGAGCACATTCAGGGCAGAGGAGTTGTGAGCAAAACAGTTGAAGTCACCAGGGACTCAATGTGGAAAGATTTTGTATGCTATGCGAAGGATTTTGGACTTTGTTTATCCAAAAGCCATGAGAGGAAACACAGAAAAAGAGGACAGAATTAAGGAAAAATGATGAGTTCTATTTTGGACATAATTAGGATTAAGAGCCCTGTGGGATATTCAAGTGCAAACACCCAGTTTGGAGTTCAAGAGAGAGAGGAAAGATGGATAGGATATTTAGAATTCATCATTGTACAGTGTAGGCTTGGAAAAGATTTCCCAAAGATAGTGTACAGAATGAAATTTGAATTTTAAATACCTAAAACTTATATTGTAATTCTATAATTTTGGAGCAAACAGAGTTGGTAACATATGCAGATTAATATACGGCGATAGCTAAAAAGATCTGCACTTTTCACAGTTAGTTGGAAGAATTAAAGCAAAGTTTAAGGGAGATGATTTGACATAACTTGAATTACTCTTTTTTATCCAACTGATATTAGAAGACATATTATGAGTCAGGTACTATGCCAAATGCTATAAATACAAACTTTTGGACTGTTCTCAATGAAATCACAGCTTAGCCGCAGAAATAACAAAACAGGCAGAAAACTCTAATATTGAGCTAGTGATAACAGAATGTTTGGGGAAGAAACTTTCCTTAAATTCACTTGCTGATGGAGGAAGTAGGCATGAGTCCAAAGGACGAAAAACTTAAAATTGACCAATCTTGAAAGAAAAGTAGTATCAATTCAACTGACAACTGTCCACAGGCTTGACCTCATTACAGGAACTGAAGGAGAACACCACTATAAAGCCCTGGTGTGGCATGAAACTTTGACTTGTGACGGAGGCAGAAATAGAAAGCCCTTGACCATTAGCTGATGCTGTCATTTTAGCCCCTAATTGAATCATTTGGTTTTAATAATGCTATCAACCTTTGTGAAAAAGAAATACATCAACTTTCTCACCCAACCATGATGGATAACTGGGACCAAACTTACCCTCCTACCCTAAATAACAAACAAAACCCATAAAAATATGTGAAGCAATATCTTCCAACATTTTACACTGGACTGTGATCCCTACGAGGAGGGAAACAAAATATATGAGCCCTACAATTGCCCTAAATTTCTACTTGGATGTACTTTCCAGACTGCAGTGTAAGGAAGGGTACCCAAAGAGAATATGGCATTCCCACTGAATTGAAGAGACTGATATTGGAGTTCAAAGAGGGTAGCATGGCTGAAATTAGTAAAACAGGTAACTAGAGAGGTGGAAAAGAATTTCTTGCATCAGACATGTCTGTAAAGGCTCTTTCAAGTCTATTAGTAAGCACAAAAGCACGTGTGCGTCCAGTAAGGTTCCAAGAAGCCAGACAAAGAATGACTAAGAAACTGTGAGCTGAATAATATCACACAAGGATAGGATATGCTCAGGTTCTAACCAGTCATAATGGAGAGTTCTCCAGGAAAACCAGGGGCATTAGGAAGTATCACAGAAGGATCTATTTAGTAGCACTGAATAAAGGGCAGTTTATAATGAAACTTAAAAACAAGGTATAAAAGGATCAAGCTGATCCCCAAGTAACTTAGCCACACCTGGCAGAACAAAATTAAACACTCTTTAAGAGAAGACAACAAAAAATTCAGTGCTCAAGACCACAAAAAATATGATATTCAGTATACAAAAACTGTCAGACATGCCAAGAAGAAAACAGACCCATATTAAAAAAAAAAAAATCAGTAGAGACAGACTCAGAAAAGACAGATGATGGAATGAACAACAAAGAACCTTAAGTAACCACTACAAATACACTCAATATGCACAAGGACTTGAAAAATATAAACACAATGAAGAAAAAATGGAAGATATAAAAAAAGAAAGTGAAACTTTGGAAAATGAAAAAGGTAACATTTGGAAAGCAAATTTCACTGAACGAGATGGCAGATTAGACACTGAAGAACCAAACGTCAGTGAAACTGACGATACAGCCACACTATTCATAATGTAATAAAGAGAAAAACTATTGAAAAGAAATCAACAGGGCTTCAGCGATTTGTGGGAGAATATAAAACACCATAGCATAATACACAAGAGCATGAGGGTATGGAACAGATAAAGCACTCGAGGAAAAAATGGCTGAACTTTTTTCAAATTTGTTGAAAAATCTAAAACCAGATTTAAGAAGGTCTGCAATGGGACTTCCCTGGTGTTGCAGCGATTAAGAATCTGCCTGCTAATGCAGGGGACATGCGTTCAAGCCCTGGCCCGGGAAGATCCCACATGCCGTGGAGCAACTAAGCCCATGCGCCACAACTACCGAGCATGCACTCTAGAGCCCGTGAGCCACGACTACTGAAGCCTGCACACTCTAGGGCCCACATGCCACAACTACTGAGCCTGCATGCTGCAACTACTGAAGCCCGCGCACCTAGAGCTCGTGCTCCACAACAAGAGAAGCCACGGCGAAGAGAAGCCTGCGCACCGCAACGAAGAGTAGCCCCCGCTCAACACAACTAGAGGAAGCCTGCATGCAGCAATGAAGACCCAACGCAGCCAAAAATAAATAAATATAAAGGAGGTCTGCAATTGCCAAGACAGACAATAAAAGGAAAATGACACCATGACAAACCATAATCAAATTGTAAAAACCAGTAATATAATCTCAAAATCTTCTATAGAAAAAAGCTATTATTTACAGAGGAACAGAGATAAGAATAAGAGATGAGAATGGTTAATACTATGTAAACCACAGAAAATGGTTTACAGCCTTTAAAGTGCTGAAAGAAAAACACAGGCAACCAGTAGTTCTATAACCAGAAAAAACACTTTTGAAAACTTAGGTAAAAATAAAGACATTTTTAGACAAACAAAGCCTGCAAGAGTTTATTGCTAACAGATATGGCCTACAAAAAATAAAAACTAAAGGAATTAAAGGAAGAATGGAAATGATACCAAAAGGAAAGCTGAATCAACACATAAGAATGTAGAGTGCTAAATGTGGTAAATATATGGGTAAATATAAATGACAATTTTCTAAATTTTTTAAGTTTATTGTGGTGAGAATAATTAACATGAAATCTACCATCTCAACAAAATTTTTTAAAAGAATATACACTTTCACCATGATGTTCTTAGCCACAAAAGAAGTCTCAAATTTTAAACAACTGAAATAAAGCTGAGCATGGTCTCTGACCATAACAGAATTAAAATTGAAATCACCAGCAGATTGAAAGATAACTCAAAATTCCCTACATGTTTATGAAATCAACAGTGCATTACTAAATAAACCATGGATTGAAGAGGAAATAAGATGGGAAATTATAAGATATTTTAAACTGGAAGAAAATTAAAACGTATCAATTTTTGAGATGTGGCTAAAGCAGGAAAAGAAAGCACTAAAGTCAATTATCTAAATTCACACATTGAAAAGCTGGATATAGGAGAGCAAATTAAACCCAAAGTACGTGAAAAGGAAGGAAATAAATAGCGTTCAATACGCATAGTGACAAAAAGCAGATCAGTAGTTGCTTGGGCTGCAAGTTGAGGGTCATTGATCACAAAGGGACAGCAGAGAGCAGTTTAGGCTACGAGAATTCCTCCCTATTTTGATGGTAGTGGTGATTACATGAAGGTATAGAATTATCAGAAGTCACTGAACTTTACACTTGAACTGAGTGTTTTATTGTATGTAAATTCTGCCCCATTAAATTTGATTTAAAATTTTTTAACAAGTGCATTCAACATTTAATGAAGATCCAGTGTTAAGCATGGAAGATGGAAATATAAATTAATGAAGATGGCGATCCTGGTTATCCGGCAGCTACCACAGGCCAGATAAACATCTGTTTTCCAAATGCTGACCTAAGCCAGTTTGGATAGAATATATAACACATTTGTCACACACACACACACACACACACACACACACACAAAAACTGAGTGGTAGGTATAACTCATCCCCACTTTCCAAACAAAGAAACTAAGACTCAAAAATTTAAATAACCGACCCACAGTCATACAGATATTAAGGAAAGGAGCAGAGATTGAAATCCGAGTCCACGTGAGTTGACCACCCAGGAACAGAGTGTTGGGGGCCAGATACATCATTGCCCACCACGGTTTGTGTGTTAACACAAGCAAGATTTCGTCCCTAAAATGTGTTTCCATTTGGTGACTTTAGCACTCATCTCTTGTTTTGACTTACTTTCATTTGATTCGTTCCAGTGACTACATTTAGGTGTGTGCTTTTTTGTAAGGCTTTGCATGTTTACTTTTTCATACACCGCCTCCCCTCTTTCATTTTTACCACTCACCTTTGATACTTAATTATCGGAGTATCTTGTGCCCTCTGCCTGGCATGAAATCTCTCGGAACATGCGCACGGGAGAGCGTTCCGTACAGTGGAGCCTCCTTTTCTTCTCCATCGAGGTTCAGCCTTTCCCGATGCGGCAGGTAGAATGCTGCGGGCAACCGGCCAGGCTGCACACACAATCTGTTGAGGGGACGGAAAGAGATGCAGTGCTCCGAAACATGCCCTCAGCCATTATGCATTTTACAACATATGTGCCAGGAAAGTGTCCCGCTGGCTGCATTATTCCGGAGCCTGGGTGTCCAGGGCAAAGTGAGACAATGCTGCTGCGAGGAGGGTGTGTACGTCCGTATGTGTCGGCCTAGTAGCAGCTGCAATAATGACTTCCCGTCTGAAATAAAGGTCTGCCTTAAGTTGACTAATGAGTCATAAGAGACATGCTTATGCTTGCTGCTGTTTACCCCCCTCTTCCTTCAGAAAGAATGGATTTCACACCTGCAAGACCATCTTTCCCGAATGCAAAGGTTTGGAAACCTGCTCACCCACTTTAAAGGCTGTATATATGGATTTGAGAGCTGGCTCTATTGTCACTCAGAGGTTGAGAGATTGTGGGTGATTCACTCATCTCTTCTAGGCCTCATTTTCTTTAGTGGCAAATGGAGGAAAAGATACCAGCATCACAGGCAGGGGATGAAAATCCAGTGAGATAATGCATTCAAAAACCTTTCACATAAGCTATAAAAGACTGGAACATAATATGTAATTATTGCTCTTGTTAAACATCTCACTCTTTAGACCCTTCCCCTTACTAAATACCCTTGCTTTCTATTCAAGGGAAAAGCTCTTGCAGATCACATCATAAAAATCATAAAAATGTGCTAGAAGGAACTCAGAATCCAAAACTTAGTGTTTTCACATGGGAAACTGAAGTCCAAGAAAAGGAAATGTTTTGCCCATAATTCTGAACTTAAGTTACTCTTACCTGCTCTGAGATTTGACATTTCTTTGGATTCTAGGGCCTTGTGTGATCAATTAATAATATTATTGTCAAGACACGTCTATACAATAATTCCCAATTCTCTGTTTCCTAGGCCATTGTCTAGAATTTTCCACAAGGCACACCTCTTGCCAGACAAAACATCTTGTACACACAGAGCATAGCATCAATATTTTACAGGTTTAAGATCATGCAAATTCCAGCACTAAAACCCGAATCATGAAATGTCAGGGTTGGAAGTAACTTAGTCATTCTATCTGTACTTTATGTTTCTTTGTTTGCTGGATACCCAGCACTCTGGAATCTCTGGTCCATACTTTCTAAGATCCATTCCAAGAGGTACCCAAGTGATGGCTGTTTGTGGGACTGGACTGGGCTCCACATGTTTCGAGCAAAGCCTCTTACTGATGGTGGGTCAAGAAGGAATGCGGTTCCCAGGAGCCAGTTCTTCCCAGGCCACCACCTTCCAGCACAAAAATCCAAGGCTCTGAGAGCTCTAAATCCAAACCTGGCCTTCCCCGTTGTTATGACATTATATTTGTCAAGCCAGGAGGATAGATTTGAAAGTTTATTCGCTTGATTTGTAACCCTTAAATATTTAGACACATGGTATGTGGGCCGCTATTTGTACTCTTGTCCTGGGCCCTGCAAATGTTCAGGGCGGGCATGCTGAAAGCTGTACTTGAAGATTGTTTACTTGAAATGAATAGCTATGTTTTCCAAACCATAACCCCATAAAACTAGTCTAAGAGATGCTAAAAGTTGCTCCATTAAAAAAAAAGAAGACTGGTGATAAGTGAATGAATAGAGATCAGACTGCTGCCTATGATATACTTAGCTCTCTCCTGCTGGCTATAATTATCACTATTATTACCATTTTAGTAGTAGGAACTGTAGCAGTGCCATTATTTGCCAACCTTCCTAGTATATATTACTGCTTTAAATTATTGTTTGTTTTGGGGTTTGTTATCTGTCACTGCACTAAAATATAAGTTCTATGAGTGGGTGAGCCTTATGTGGCTTAATCTCGTTTCCTCAATGACTAGAACAGTATTTAACACACAGTAAGCATTAGATAAACACTTTTTAAAATTTCATCAGATAGGGCTTCCCTGGTGGCGCAGTGGTTGAGAGTCCGCCTGCCGAAGCAGGGGACATGGGTTCATGCCCCGGTCCGGGAAGATCCCACATGCCGCGGAGAGGCTGGGCCCGTGAGCCATGGCCGCTGAGCCTGCGCATCCGGAGCCTGTGCTCCGCAATGGGAGAGGCCACAACAGTGAGAGGCCCGTGTACCGCAAAATAAAAAAATATTTCATCAGATAGCTGATTTTAGAATACACTCACAGTAAAAGGCCTCAAAGATTGATAAACACCAGATTGTTTTTACCCATGACTGAGCAGGGTAGAGTTGCAGCCCCAATCATGCACTACATCATTGTCTACCCTCCTTCCTCAGGCACAGCCATGAAGAAAAAAACTAATGCAATTAAAAAAAGAAATCAATAAAACAGGGTCATTTTCTGTGTTGGTGTCTTGCAGGCTACCTGCAGGATGTCAGTCAGGATTCCAAGGAAAAAGTATACAATGTTCAAAGAAGACTGGGAAGTGCTGCATCACCTTGTTATCCTTCAGTGGGAGGTCTGACTGATATCCCCATTTCAAAGAGCAGCAAATAGAGACTCAGAGAGGTTCATTAATCGACTCCAAGTCACACAGCCAGTAAGAGATGAAATGGGCTTTGAATCAGGAGAGTTCAACTCCTCCTGAGCCTGAAATTTTACCGCTAAACTTTCCAAGTATAATACGAATTGGATAGTGTCTCTTTCGTTAACGGAGCAGATCAGTAGTTCATGATGTTTCCCAAAGAACAGCAAAACTTCATGACTTCTACTCGTTCCACCACTTAAACCTTGAGAAACCTTGTCTTAGTAATGAAAGCCTGGTATTAGCGGAAAACTTACCTCATCCACACCACCAAATCACTTTCAGCTTTCCTCAAACCAATGCTTTTATCAGGCACTAACCATGACCTTCTGATATCTTTCAGGAAACACCTATGTCAAGATATATCTCTGTGTCCCTAACAGTGTGGCTCGTACATAGCAAGGGCTCAATTCACATCGAATGAAGGAATTTTAAAAAATGGATTTGGGCTTCCCTGGTGGCGCAGTGGTTGAGAATCTGCCTGCCAATGCAGGGTACACGGGTTCGAGACCCCGTCTGGGAGGATCCCCTATGCCGCGGGGCAACTGGGCCCGTGAGCCACGACTACTAAGCCTGCACGTCTGGAGCCTGTGCCCCGCAACAAGCGAGGCCGCGGCAGTGAAAGGCCCGCGGACTGCAATGAACAGTGGCCCCCGCTCACCGCAACTAAAGAAAGCCCTCGCACAGAAACGAAGACCCAACACAGCCAAAAATAAATTAAATTTTTTAAAAAAATGGATTAATGAATTACTAAAGAAAAGCACTGGGGGGCTTCCCTGGTGGCGCAGTGGTTGAGAGTCCGCCTGCCGATGCAGGGGACACGGGTTCATGCCCCGGTCCGGGAAGATCCCACATGCCGCGGAGCGGCTGGGCCCGTGAGCCATGGCCGCTGAGCCTGCGCATCCGGAGCCTGTGCTCCGCAATGGGAGAGGCCACAACAGTGAGAGGCCCGTGTACCGCAAAA
>NW_020172779.1:12712482-12764736 GCF_003031525.2 Neophocaena asiaeorientalis asiaeorientalis
CAACAGTGAGAGGCCCGCATACCGCAAAAAGAAAAAAAAAAAAAAGAAAAGCACTGGGGAATTCCCTGGCAGTCCAGTGGCTAGGACTCGGTGCTTTCACTGCTGTGGCCCAGGTTCAATCGCTGGTTGGGGAACTAAAATACCGCAAGCCGCATGGCGGACCGAAAGAAAATAGGAAAGAAAAAAGAAAAGCACTGGAGCTAGGTTTTAACCTTACCTCTACAACTTACTACTGGTACACTTTTAAACTTCTTAACCACTCGTAGCTTCCATTCTTCCGACGGAGATAGTATCACTGAACCAGGTTCCTTTCGCCCGAACCACAGCAAGCCAAAATGCTGAGATGCCGAGGTTTGCAGCAGAGAGAGGTTTTATTCGCGAGGCAGCCAATCAGGAAGATGGGAGAACTAGTCTCAGATCCACTTACCTGAAGGCAAGCGGCTTGGGGTATTTATGGGATAAGGAATCATGAAGCAGGACGGCCCAAGGCGTGGGGAGCGCCGGGAAATGCAGTTGGGAAAAGGTGCGGTAATTGTTGTTCTCTAACTAAGCTACCGGCGTCTGCACCTTTAAGGAATGGAGGCCCTTAGCGTGACCTGACGCCCTCTGACGTCAAAAGGTCAGCAGCTGACAATTGCGCATGCCCGGTCTTAATGAGCTCAGTTCAAACTAGACACAGCTGACTCCAAGTTCCTGGAAAACTGGGGCAAACATCTTATTGTTTAGGCTACGTGCTGCTTGAAAGGTATGTAAGTCTTTTGTAGACGACCTTGATGAGTGAAGGCAGGTGAAATGGATTTGGCTAATTACCCACAGTTTCAGTAATATCTATTCTATTTTCTTTGCAGGCCGTTTGTAAAGAACAAATGAAATAATAGCAAACACATGTATGTAGCATTTCCGTGTAGCAGGCATGCTCTCAATACTTCATATGCATGATCTTATTTAATCCTCACAAAAGTCCTAATAGGAAGGTAGTAGTAGGGTTTAGGAACCCCAGGAAAGTAAGACACCAAAAGTTGGTCTTTCCCAGGCTCACTCATCTTATAACTGGGAAGAGCTGGATTGGAACACAGCAGTTTGGCCAGAGAGTCCGTGAGATTACATTTTGTTGATGATAAAGCACTATTCAAAGCAAAAAACTTCTTATTGTTATCCTCTCTTTTCGAAAAGATATTTCCTCCCCTGCTTTGGACATCCAATTCTTGCCCTGATTGGTCTGCAAATCTGTTTGGATTCTGTTCTCTTGCAGTGGCTAACTAGAATTTTGGTTTTGAGGGAAGTAGCAGACTTTCCTGCCCTATACTAAGCTTGCTTGTTGGCCCTGTTGCTGAGTAAGGCTTTGTTTTCATGTTTCCCTCTGTCCAGCCCAGCTTTGGTAGCGTAAACCAAGGTTTTCATGAACAGAAGAATGCAGAGGCCCTCTGGCTGCTTATTGCTGGCTGTGCATCCTGAATCCAGCTATCCCCACCAGTACCCCTGCAGCCCCAGGAGTGGTGAGCTTAGAGCCTCATTGATTGAAGCCAGCCAGATGTTTGGAAATTGAGATGCTTGCCCAGGCTGCCACAAAGGAGCCTCCGGGATGTGAATTCCTGATGGTAGGCAGGGAGGGGGAGGGGGGGCTAGGGCCCCATAAAATGAGCAAACAATAAAGAGATGATTATAGGTGTCTCACGCCAGCACCTGGGTTGGTAGCTGAGCATACCTGAATTGAGTTTTAAGCATTAGTAATGAATTTAACTCTCCCATTTGGGAAATGGTGGTTTCAGTTTTCAGTTTAGTGGAGACAGTATTGTTTTCAAATGAAACTTTGGGAATTGGAGAAACAGAGGTGCTTACCACGAGAATGGGGCTGTTTGTGATAAAGATGACTTGAGGAATTGCTGTAGTGGAAAGAGGCTCGGAATCAGGGTTCAAATCCTAGGTCAGTCACTGGCCAACCAGGTGACCTTGAGAAGTTCCTATTCTAAATTCCATTTTCTCCTTGGTAACATGTGCATCTACTTAAACGGTTACTGGGAATACAACAGTATCTCTGTCTTTTCTTATTTCTATGGTTATATATTAAAACCAATATGAAGCTATGAAGGGGTGAAGGATAAGAGAAAAATAAACAAGGTGGAATTTAAGCAAGCTAGCAGTTATTAATCACTCATTTTACAAGTATCTGGTTGTTGGACTGAATGTACCTGCCCCTCTGGCATTATGCCTCTCCTTATATTTACATAGATATTTTCCACATCTTTTTTTCAGCACATCCAGGTTCCCAATCTTGTTGCTTCCTTTGCATGACTCAACCAAGAGACTCGGGTTGACCCAGATTCAAATCCCAACTGTATTATTTGTGAAGTTGTGAATTGCGGGACTGTAGGCAGTTTTCTTAACTATTCTGAGGCTCAATTATCTCATCTGTAAAGTGGGAATACTATTATTTATCTAATAGAGTTATTGTGAAAATTAAATGGGGCCATATTTATAGAGGGCTTATTTCAGTGGCAAATGCTAAAAAAGATGATTGCTATTAGAGTAGCATTATTATTACTGCTACATTTCAAATATCTGTATCTATTATACTGATCAAATATCTAGATGGTAGGATGCATTTTTTTTTTTTTTTTTTGCAGTACGCGGGCCTCTCACTGTTGTGGCCTCTCCCGTTGCAGAGCACAGGCTCCAGATGTGCAGGCCCAGCGGCCATGGCTCACGGGCCCAGCCGCTCCGCGGCATGTGGGATCTTCCCGGACCGGGGCACGAACCCGCGTCCCCTGCATCGGCAGGCGGACTCTCAACCACTGCGCCACCAGGGAAGCCCAATAGGATGCATTTTGTTTTTAATATAATATGTGATGTCATGAAGCAACATTTAATTTAAAATATTTAGGGAATTCGCTGGCAGTCCAATGGTTAAGACTCCGCGCTTCTACTGCAGGGGCGCAGGTTCCATCCCTGGTCGGGGAATTAAGATCCCACGTGCCACACGGTGCGGCCAAAAAAAATTTGTACTTGCATAGCATCTACAATCCACATGTATACTCTTACCATGCAGTTTGGGGCCAACAACCCCATAGAGAAGCAGAACGTAAACCCAGACTGAACAGCATGAAGAATTATAATCCTCCACGTTAAGGGGAAGCAGAGTGGGTTAAATGATAGAACCACTGCAGTGGAAGAGCCGAGATTAAAGCTCTAAGGCTCTCTCCTCTGTGCCACTCTATCCTTCTGTAATTTAAAGTATGTGATATTGTTTTTCTGTAAAGTTAAATGTGTAATAATAAAATTAAAATTTTTTAAAGAGGAAAAAAAAAAAAGAAGCAGAATGTGTTACCATAGAGTGGACTGAGCCTCAGAGAGATTAAGTGACCCATGGAACACTGGAGCACAGGTCAGGGGAGGCTTGAGAACTTGAAGGCTGGAAACGCCTCCTGGTTTAGCCAATAAACAGAAGGAACAGATGTGTCCTGAAAATTTGTCAACCAAAGCCTGGTGTGATCCTGCCCTACGTTTTCTGTCTCTTTTTCCCCCCATGTCGTCAGCACATGCCCAGCCTAAGCTCCAGCATTTGACATACTTAGAGATCCCTTGACATACTCTGCTCTTCCATCGCTCCAAACTCTGCACGTGCTGTTATCCCTACCCAGGAAGGCTTTTCACAGGCATCTGGCCTCCAGCCCATCTAGCCAGCTCCTCCCTGTGACTCCACTGGTGTTAGTCAGCCCTCTTCATTCACAGCTGTCATCCTACATGGATAATGATAAGACGAAAAGATAATATTTTCTGAGCTCTTACTAGGAGCCACATGCATTGTATTACTTCAGCTCCTAAGAGGCAGGTAATTATTATCATCCTCATTCTATGTGAAAGGAAACAGAGGATTGTAGATGTGGGGAAAAATCTACTAAGGTCGCAGAGTTGGTCTATAGCCCATTCGTTTGCATAAGCTAAGTTCCGAAAGAGGAAAGATCCTTTGAGAGTCATTTCCAAGGTCTTAGATGGTAATACAATGGAGGCAGTACATGCAGTAAAGGCTGAATACAAAGATCAAGGCTGTTGGTGATGTCTTACCATTTGTCTGTATGTAAGTCTCAGCCAGAGCTTCCCCCTCCCCCGACTACTGCATCCACTGCATCTCCTATTCCTCAGAGTCAACAAGCAAAACCACTCTAAGGATCAGCTATATCTCTCCTCCACCAGTGCAACCAGACGAAAAGAAAAATCTTCCCTAATACACAGTGCCCAGTGAGGGACAGCTGATGCTCAGCCGTGTGGGTTTTAGAGATAAATAGTTAAGAGTCCAAGCTCTGTCCTTTACCATCATATTCTAAATGATTTTGCTTAATATACATCTTCATCCCAGGTCCTCATACCAGCAATCAGAGATAGGTCTTATTCCTGAGGATCAGAGGTTCAGTGACTTGCTGAAAATCACCTCGTAGGGAAGCAGAGCTGGAATTCAAACTCAGGTCTGAGACTCTAAAGCCCTCATCTTAACCACCATGCTACATTGCCTCTGGGACCACTCTAAGGTTCCGAGCACAAATAAACCCCGTTAAAGAGGTTTACAAAAGAATAAATACAAGGAAATCAGTCATAATCTTTCATGGATACTAGAACAATATGGCGGAAAAATTAGAGGTCAAAACATTTATCAGCTTCAATTAGCCCATGTTGAAATTGAGATTCAGAAAGTAGATATGATTGCCCAGTTTATTAGCTGCACATATAACAGGAGAACCGGATGCACTGGACCTCTTTAAACTTGTTTACTTTCAAGTCTTCCACTATTAAATAAATATTGCAAAATTGCCAAATGGGCTAGCCAAAGGTGAAATCAGGAATGGAAGGACAGCTCTGTGGAGGAAGTCTTCATGGTTTACCCACATTTATCCAATAATGTAAATGTCTTAAATTCCTTTGGTAATTCCAGCATTATATTAGACACTTTGGGAAATAAATAAATGCCAAGCATAGCCCTTACCCTCAAAAAGCTTATACTGTGTTGGGAGAGAGAGGATTTAAGCATGAAATATCATGAACACCACAATCAAAACAGCATACAATTATGTGCTATGGTGGTGGGAAAAGTTCTCAGATACAGTTCTACAAAGTGTTATGTGGATGCCGACAAAATTCAACAGAGATGAAAATCAGATTATGATAATCAATGAAAGTCTCATGGAGAACGAGAGATAGAGATCAGCCTTGAAGTATAAGGATCATTTCTTTTGACTGGAGACTAAACAGTTTCGAAGTTAGAGAGAGAGACAGAGACAGACAGACAGACAGAGACGAAGATTGTATTTCCTGCCATAAAATTCTTTACACTGGCAGAATGGGAGTTTACCTTAGTTAAGACTTGCTAGTTGCAAGGAAGGAAAGACCTACTTGTATTACCTCAAGGAAAAGGTGTTTATTGTAGGGGTATATATAAATGTAATGAATAAAACAATAATAATAATAGGCACAAAATTATCAAGCTATTATTACGATTCATGAATTATGCTAAGAACTTTATCGACAATCCCACAAAATCAGTGGTACTATTAGCTCCCACTACATATCACTTGTGGGAAAACTGAGGCCCAGAGAGATTAAATGACTTACCCAAGGTCACACAGCTAGAATTTAAATTCAGTTAGCATGACTTCAGAGCCCTCATGCCTAAACTCTGTGCACTAAATGGCCTGGAACTGGGCCCTAAAATAATTATTCTGTGTGTGTGTGTGTGTGTGTACATGTGTGTGCGTGCACTCATATACTCGCACATGCATGTGTCTCAAGGTTCTCACAAAGTCCCAATCGTAACATCTCTCCTGGCTTTTTCCTGTCTGCTCTGTTAGACCCTCACTACAGCCAGCTCTGCCATAACTGCTGTGTATTTGGGAACCGCACTCTATGCCTCAATCCTGAATTGACCTCATGCCTTTTGGGTTCAGCTTCCAAGTGAGTCAGTCCTGCCTATCATTTTCCTGATCATGGGCTCCCTCACGAAGGCTCAAGGTCACTGGCCTCCTGATCTACTTTCCAACGGGATGCTCAGCCTTGTCCGGTAGGCTGTGGCTTGGACGTAAGAGAGAAGTCACATGTTCCACTGCCAATCTAACCAGTGCTGTGGACACAGCAGTGTCCTGTAAATGATGAGGTTGACAGTGTAGGCGGTGACCTGAAGTACAGCACTGGTTTTCAATCACCCGATAGAGTTCCTTCTTTTTTTTTTTTCACAAAAAAGGATTTTAGAGATGGAAGTGACCTTGGATCCATTCCCATTTTACATATGAGTATGTTAAGGTCAGGGAAGACAATCTGTGGCCTCAACCCAAGATCAGCTCACAAATTAAAGGAGAAGCTGAGACCAGAATTCTGGTGTCTTCGTCATACGGTCCAGCTCCCTTTTCCTCATGGCACTTTGGAATCTAAAATGCACATTAAACTACGAACACCTTGAAAAGGACTTTTGTCTCATGGCTCCACTTTCTCTTGTAGCATCGTGTGACTTCGAAAGAGCTGGGGGTCAAAAGAACTGTTTGCTTCTAATTGTCTCAATAAATTTTAAAGATGTTATTACATTGTAGTCATTAAGAACTGGTAAGAGTAGATGCAATACGATAAGATCAAGGCCGTGAAGCTTAATAGACCTTAGCTGATTGTCACCCTCTTACTTTTTTCTTTCTCTTTTTTTTTTTTTCTTAAGAAAGGACAGTGCTACCCAGGACTCTAGAGCACCCGAATCCAACAGCACTTTATATTTCCTGCCATAAAATTCCTGGACTGGAGCAGCTGCCAGCGAAAGTGAGGATTGCACAAATAAACACTGGGGTTCTGATCTCTGCAGCATAGCCAGCCCGGCCTGCAAGCCCAAGAGATAGAAGGAACAGATTTCTGCCCAAAGAAATGTGACCTTTCACACACTTTGAAATACTCTCTCTGTTATTATTGTTGTCTAACATCTTTTTTCCCCCTCGTCCCTTCCTTCCTTCTTTTCTTTGGAGCAGAGTTAAAAGAAAAATACTGGAAAGCAAAATCAACTTCTACAGTTGGCAATGAAATTTCGTGAGCCTAGCACTCTACCTGATGAGCTAAGCATATTATAACAAAGCCATAGGGGCTTCCCTGGTGGCGCAGTGGTTAAGAATCCCCCTGCCAATGCAGGGGACACGGGTTTGAGCCCTGGTCCCGGAAGATCCCACATGCCGCAGAGCAACTAAGCCCGTGTGCCACAACTACTGAGCCTGCGCTCTAGAGTCCATGAGCCACAACTACTGAACCCGCGCATCACAACTACTGAAGCCCACACGCCTAGAGCCCGTGCTTTGCAATGAGAAGCCACCGCAACGAGAAGCCCACTTGCCGCAACGAAGAGTAGCCCCCACTCACTGCAACTAGAGAAAGCCCACGCACAGCAATGAAGATCCAACCCAGCCAAAAATAAATCAATTTAAATAAATAAATAAATGACATATATATAATGCCTACTTTATACAAGAACTGGACTTGGCACTTCACAGAAGTCATCTCAATTAATTCTACCTCACAAGGTGGTTATTACTATTCCTATGATGCAAAGGAGTAAACTGAATCTTCAAGAAGTTCTTAAATTATTTCCGTTATATCATATGGTTATCGAATGGTGGGATCTATTTTGTAGTAGAAATGAAGGATTCATTTAATGGTCCGTGGATTGATTTTCAGAGCCCTAAAATACCCACAAATGTAAATTTCAGCGTTGGCAAGAAACTACTTAAGTTCAAAGCAGTTTCCAGGAAGGACAGATCCATGATCTATCCGGATCTCTCCTACAGTTGACGTAATACAGCAAATCTCTTTACCTATGTTAAACTGAATAAAATGTATAGCATATCCCCCCGCACCCCGCACCAAATCCTATGACCTCTTTCTAACCCATCGTGAGCCAACGTTTGCCATTTTGGTAAGTTCAGTGCATTTTTGCTGAAAGGACCATTGCTGTGTCTCTCAGCCCCATGACAATTCAAGTATGAGTAGAGGTGGGAAGAAGGGTTTCTGATATCATCATGGTGACGGCCCAGGTCTCCTTTTGTTTTCCAAGGATTTCCACAGAAGGTCATTGTACTTTGATGAAGCAAGCTACCTAAATGTTACACATCAGTGGAACGGTTTTGTATCAGGAGAATATGGGAACCATCAGCTATATTGTATAACAACATAAAGCAGTGAGCAGGGACAACAAAATAAAGAAGAGGATAGTCTATCCATGATGCAAATGGATACAAAGTCATTCGAAGTTATCATTGCTTAGAGGAGATATATCAGATGCTAGACGTGGAGTTTCTGAGTTCTCTGGTCTCACATGATATTAAACCATATATGTGTCTGGAAGCATCAAGCCCCTACAAGCTTAAGAATCTTTTACAGGGGGAGTATAGAAAAGTCAAAGTTGAGTACTCATAGTGAAGGAAGAGTCAGGGAAAAACTGAAGCTATGTGCACATCCGTGTAACAATACATACCTGAGCAAAGGGGAGGCCCGTGACCAAGGTCTGAGGGATGAATGCAAGATAATGACCAGCTGGGGTGGGCAGGATGAAGACAAGAGAGACAGGAAGCTTACTTGTGAGGCCCTGAGCACATCCTGGGGCAAAAAGAAAACCAGAACCTGGGGCATCTGAAAACCTCTGGGCTTGCGCAATGCCAAAAGTGTCTTGGTTCTTCTGTCAGAGCCTTCATCAATGAGCATAATTTTCTGCTTTGCTATCTGCCTCCTGTCTGAAGGCTGTAGTCCCCTAAGACAAGAACTATTTCTGTTTGCCTCTGTGTTGCCAGCATGCATAGAGGACAGGGAACTGTGTAGCTGCTCGAAAATATTGGGAAAGAAATACAGACCTTTGGGCTTCCTTCCACACACCTGTGTCTGCTCCACCACACTCTAGAATGCCTGGGATCCAGGAAGAGACATTCTCTGTGTCTCTCAAGTAGTTCATCTACATGAGAATAGTGAATGCAATGCCTATCCCTGGCAGGACCATCTCCTTGAGCAACTTTTTCCCCCCAAAGAAAGCAACTTGCCCATTCCAACAATTTGCTTCTTCTCAAGTATAAGGCACCATGCCTTGTGCAAGACATTGCAAGACATTGAGAAATACAGTCAATATTGGCAGATTACGTTATGTTCCCAAATTAGCTGTGTAGGTAGTACCCCAACCATGGCTATGGGAGCCCCCTTCAGACAGAGGTCTGAGGGGAAAAAAAAAAAACCTTGTGGCTCAAATAAAAGGGTCTACAAAATTTGCTGCAGTCGCACCAAGGAAATATATTTCATCGTCTCTTCTCTCGATTAGCATTCTAATGGTTTCTGACTCAGGTCTAACAGCTGGGAGAGAATATTGAGGCAATTGTGTAAATAATACAGGTTTTTTTTTTTTTTTTTCAGTGAGTTCAAATGTATAATTAAATGGATAATGTTACAGCTCCCCAAACCCACTAAGGCCTGCTGCCTAAATGGAGGGCTTTTGAAATTTCATCCCAATACATGGTTACATGATACATTGCTTTTATGGCCCGCTGGGCAAATGACTAGTGGTTTGGAAAGGGTCTAAATGCATATTTATAGCAGAGAACACAGTGATATTCAGAGGGCCAGTAAAATTGTTCTAGTAAATAACACGAATTATACAAAAGCATCTCTTTATATATCTGAACTTTTCAGATGCAGGATGCGTGTCAACACAGACACACTTCGTCTCCTTAATGTTTGCAGGTAACTCTTGCTCCAAATTCTATGCAATCGGGTGTCAGGGTTAACCAAATTGGAAGGAGAAATTCTATTCTCTGCTATGGTCAACATCTTCTAGAATCCTCAGGGGATGTAATTTCCATTATCAGTAAAATGGGCCCAATCTTGAACCCAAGGTTTTGTGTCCGTATCCACCCTTTTGCTCATTCATCTCACAGAAAACTCCGACAATGAGGACAGGTCAGTGAGACTTTTGCTTGCAACTTTGAAGGTCATGTGTGAGAATGGATCTGTGTGTGTGAACCGTGCTGTGCACAGAATCCAAAGCCTCAATGCTTGCCCTTCTCCACTAGCCAGCTGTGCAACCTCAGAAAACCTCCTCACCTCTCTGAACCTCAGCTTTTTAACCTACAAGCAGCGAATCGTTCTATCTTCCCTCCGCACCTCACAGTTTTGTTACAATGATTGAATGAGGTGATGTACTTGAACGCAGATGGCCCCTAGTAAGCAACATGGCCCATGGTAAGCAGTTTATAAAATGAGTATGTTTTACTCATGACTTCACTTCTTCAGCAAATATTTTGGACATGATAATAGGCGAAGGACGTGTACTAGGACGTGGTGATAAAACAATAAACAAAGAGATAGGTCCCTGCCCTCTGGGAGGAGTCTACAGTTTAGTGGAAAAGAAAAATAATTATATACAATGCAACATGAGTTATAATGGGGAGAGTTTAAAAAAAGGATGCCTTGGGTAAAAATGAAGTCTCTATTTCAGTCCTGGGGATGGGGGGTGAGGTTGGTATTGGGGACCGGTAAGGAAAGTTTCAAGGGCAGATATGACAGATCAATAGGAAGCAGGCCTTTGACATTAGAAGGGGAAGGAACAGACAGGAAGGTTTTCAAGCTCAGGCGTGAGCACGTGGAAATCTGGGGCAAAGGAAAGCTGCAGGCTGACTGCCGGGAGCAGAGCAGGTGGGACGAGCCTGGGTGGCAGGGATGCAGACTGTGGCAGTCTTATGAGTCGTGAGGAAGGGGGCATCCCCCAGCGGTCCTCCTGAGCCCCAAGGGTGTGGGCAGAACCTCCACACCCTCTTCCCAGTATTACCCTTGGGCTTTTCTCCAAGGCAACTGTGGGCTCCCTTATAGTCCCCTCTTCTCTAAGCCTGGGAGTCTGCAGCTGCCTCTCATCAGCTGGGCAATATGACCCGTCCTAGGTAATGCCCCCTCCGTAGGCTTTTTGGAGGTTAGAGAAGGTTCCATTTCAAATACACTTGAAGTGTAACATAAGAAGTACCCCCGCCTGGGTAAAGGAGAGCCACATACACCATGCATTTCCTAGATTAATCCCTAGGTCTTTTTCAAATGGAGAGCGCTGCCCATTAGTGGGTCTGGAAATCAAAGCAGTGGGCTTTGACCAGCAGTGCTTTAAATATGATATAGAAAAAATAGAATAGAATAGAATGCAAAAATAGAGTGTTTAGCTGTAGAAGAGGTCATTATATCATCAAATACTTTATTCCAGTTATACACATTTGTATGCGTGTGTGCACTGGAAAGGTACAATGTATTTCTTGCTGTGAGTCTCTGCCACAAAAGTTTGAAAACCACTGCTTTAGCTGAAACAGGACGTGGAGCTTGGCCAGTTAGTTACTGATGAACACTTAACAGATGTTTCACACCAAAAACAACTGAAGTTAAGTTTACCTTCTAAAATATAACTTAACTGTATTTTCAAGAATGCAAACACCTAAATACATGTATGTAATTAAAACTGACAATATACTATAAGAAATGGTTTGCTCTCTCGGGGAATAAAAAGAAGCTGCCAGAGATCCTTGGCTGGGTGACATGGGAAAGCACCAGAGGCGATGATGAGTGAATGAATCTGCACCATATGTGTGATGATCACAGGTATGAACGCGCTTGAACACGATTCAGTGCTTATTATTCACCATTTATGTCCTCAAGGATGACTGTTGGTTCTATTAGTACTTTATCTTTTTTAAAGTTTCTGTGGCCAAATAAATGTGGGAAATTCTACCACAGATTTACGAAGGACCTGAGTGAACACGGAATCATCTCATTTTTAGGTGAGATTATCGAGACCCTGAGCAGTGACGTGCCTTGCTAAATAGTCATAAAAACACTATTGTGTTATTGTGTGTTGAGAAAATACCTTATGCCTGTTGCTTAACTGAGCAGTTCATACACATGATCTTATTTAATTTTCACTAGAACTTTACAAGATAGGCAATATTTTCTTCAAATTACAGATGTGGAAAAATTAGACCTTGGGAATTAAAATAACACAAAAAGAGGACATTTTTCCATGTGCACAATTAATACATGATGGAACAGGGACTCAAGCCCAGGTTTGTCAAACTCCAAGCCTATAATTTGGGGGTGGGGGGACTCCTATCCCTCCTTGGCCCATTGCCATAGAGAAGGGTGCATTATTCCTGTTTCACCCTAGTCTTTCCCCCTGCCCCACATTCATTATTCATTACAGGAAAAGGAGCAGCTAATTTACACGGGGAAAGTCTAAAATCCATTGAACCATTCTTTAAAGGAAGGAAGGGTAACTTTACTGAAAAGATCATGTAGCCCTTGCTCTTATATACTTCATTCTGTCAAAGACTGTGAGTACAAGCCATGCCACAGTTCCTCCATGAGGGCTGACTGAGTAACACACAGACTCTATTTTTCAGATCCATGTGTTCTGAAGTCAGATTCTAAAGTTTATATTTAGACAACAAAATAGGAAAGCCAGCTTTGGGTTTGGTCATCAGTCACAAGCTTTACTGAAAAGGCTTGAACATTCAGAGTGATTGTTGCTACCTTCACTAAGCAGATTGTTTCATTCCCTTTTGCCTTTGTGGGACTATGTATTCTCTACCAGAATCCAGGAATACAGTAGTAAGTAAGGATACCGCAAATATCCAACAAACACCTTCGATGATCACCCTGTAATTTTATAACCTGTCAATGTTCAGAACACTCCCTAGTCTTGGTGAACTAAGAAAAAGATAACACTGAGACAATGTATTTGGAGATTCAAAACATGCTAGAAATAACTAGACTGATCATTTAAAAGACAACAAAACTAAATATAATCTTAAATTATGTTGGTTTTCTTAATGTATCTTACTTAAAAAAAAAATCCACAGAAGGTCAGAGCCAGGTGGGAGCTGACAGAGCATATAGCACAGTCTGCTTATGTTACAGATGGAGAAATTGCAGCTCAACTGAGGTATGACTGGAAAAATGTCACCAGGCTTTAACATTTCAGTTCTTGGGTCTCTCTGAGTTCATCACTATGGTATCTGGCTTTGCTCTAGACTAGTTTGAATACAATTCACTTCTTGCAAAGTCCAGCTTCTGCCTCATAGAAACAGGGTAAGTGGTTGGGTAAAACAAGAATAAATGTGAACCTTTAACACAGCAAGTTACATCACTCAAAGACTCCCTAAAGACTGAGGATAGTAAAATGTCCTAAGTGTATTACCTAAAAAAACAATTTTTTTTCTTAAAGAGTTTGTATATCCTTAGTTCATTTTGAAAGGAAGCCCCAAGCAAGAACAGAATAGGTTAGAGGAAAACATAGGCAAAACACTCTATGACATAAACCACAGCAAGATCCTTTTTGATCCACCTCCTAGAGAAATGGAAATAAAAACAAAAATTAAAAAAGATGAAATAAAATACAGTTTGAATGAATAGGCCTTGATTCTAATTAAATTCCTACAAGATGGCCCAATCCAAATTCTCCAAGAGCAGCGTTCTGTTTAGCGGGTTCCTCCAGGGAGGCCAGGGCCATTATTTATGTGCCCTCTGTGCTCCCATAATACCGAGAAGGAGGGATTTAAAAAAAGAGAAGGAAAAAGTTAACATGGAGGGAGCATTGCTGTGTCTCCTAAACATCTTGACAGTCTAAGTTAATATCTCACTCTTCAGTGAATAGGTAGGAGACAAACTCTCTAAAACATAATAGATGTTAAAATCCACCATCTCTTTGTATTACCATGAGTACCATAATTTGCAAGAAGATAACACTTAAAACAAAACCTATGCTCACTGTCTTATGTTCTCCCAAGATGATGTTCAGAGGTCTGCTACCCAACCCTGTTTTTCTCAGCTGCCTTCCAGAACCTGTGTATACACCTTCATCACTGCCTCCTTCTTCTGAAACACCAGAAGGCCCTTGAACCCATCTAGTCCAGCCTTCCTGTTTTACTGATTAGCAAACTGAGCCCCAGGAAGGGACGTGGCCTGACCCAATAACACACAACCGGGAACAGTGCTAGGAAGAGAGGAACGCTCCTGCTCTGCCGTGTTCTCTGCAACGTACTATTCAACTGTGCGGTCAGACTTCATCTTCTTGACATGGAGTTAAGACTTGGCTCTAAACTGATCCTTCATTTCTAGTGATTCCTGGTCTTTTAACAGTTCAATATCACTCTGAAAATAGGAAAATAAATTCTAGATGTGGTCGCCACGGTTCTTACAGTGAACAAACAAATGCAGAGGACAATGTTTAAACAGAGGAAGCCTCTGAATGATGGAAACAACTGGCCATCCATTTACACTGAGAAGAAAAGCATGTATCCGGCTTGTGCTTGACTGAAGGAGACCTGTTTTTGTTGGAATAAAATTAAAAAATAAATAACTAAGTGATGCTGGCTGACTGATCATGGCAAGGAAAGTTACCATGACAACTGGCAACAATCACTAGCGTCCTCAAATAAGAAACTGGATTCTACTCCTTTTCCTCCTTCCCCTCCCCCTCCCCTCCTCTTCTTTTCAAGAGATTCATTTAAATTTAATTTAGGTTGGGCGTGAGTTACAGAATGGTGAGTCCTGATTCAGAAAGTTGGAGGAGAAATTGAGAAGTGAATAAATATTTTTACAGCTTTGGTGGGTGATTGGCTTTACCTTTCTATCTGGAATTTCTGGATGGTCTGGTTCCATCGGCATGACTATGTCTTTTCTCCTCAGGCCTTGCTTAAACAAAATAGAACAAAAAATAACATTGTGTTCTGTGCTCCAAAATTAAGTACACTCACTTTCCTCCTCCACCTTCCAGTAAAAGTCCCATAACTACTCATTTATGCAATTGTAGCAGGTGTCTTGCAGGCCAAAAATACCCTAATATTTTTTAAGTGTTCAAGAATGGAGACACAGAATGAGAAACAACCCAAGGGAGACCCTGGCATCTCTCTGTGGCTAATGAAGTCTGTTAACAGGAGGTTCCATCTGCCTGGGGTAGGTGGTGGCTTACCTAACAGGTGCGAGATCACAGACATATAACACACCCACAGAAGCTCTGCATATTCCATCTGGCTTAGGTTCCCCCATTCTTGCTATTTCTGTAACGATCAGATACCCCCTTTGATTCAACTCTGAGAAGTTACATGACAGGGACCAAGCAACACATCAGGCTCAGTTCTTTGTTTTCAAGAGCTTTTCATTCCACACATGCAGGAGAACTCGCTGATGTTACCGTCAAAGGATACTGTCTTGTCACCATATCAGAAGGTGCACTGAGGCTTGGATTATTGAATGAGATAGCATCAAGTCAAGTTTTCTGATGTCTTTGTTTTAGGCACATCTCTTACTCAGTAGATTTTTCTTTCCCAAAAGAATCATAAACTCTAGGTAGAGGTAGAGGTACGAGGCAGGTGCTCACTAAAGAGCTGCACAGAATAACTGGAAAAATTAAAAATTCATGACCAATTGTAAATAAACACTTTCAAAACCTCAACCCATGTGAGAAAATATGACTTTCAACATGAAGTAATTAGAGTGCTTTACTTAAATGATGGAATTCACTGAACTGGAAACTGGCCATTAATTAGGTTGTTAAACATGCTGGGTTTTTCCCTCAGTTTTTAATCTTTGGTCCCCATCCTTCTGCCTCCTCCCCCCGCCCCCCCCAAAAAAGTTTTATTATTCCGAACTTTGGGCAAATGAACCAGTCCAGGGCACCAAGTTATAGATTTCTTTTATACCTTAATGGACATAATTCTTAAAAAACACATAAAATGTCCCTTTTTGCTGTACAAGAAGCCACAATTTAACTTGTCTGAACACCAGCTAGTTTTGACTAGTGAACAAACTGGTTATTACGTATTGGCTTACGGTCGAAATGAAACAAGATCTAAGGCTATTGTGTATTGTGTGTGATATACAGATACTCCAGGTATAGTACCTACAATCTTTGCAGTAATGCTCTTAGATATCTAATTATTATTCCCATTTTCTGTTGCATAAACAAGCTCTCAAGCTCATAGGTTGTGCAGGATTGCAAAGCTTGTTGGTGATGGAGCCAGAATCTGGCTAACAAGATTGGTTCTTTCTATCAGAATATTAGGAAAGAGAAAGAGGTGAGAGGAAGCAGGATCAGAGGTTCTGGCGGGCTGCTCTCTGGGCAACTGTTGCTGAGGTCCAGGACTTGTATAATACGTTTGAAGATCTGAACTTGGCAGTGGCTCTGAAACTCTTGTCCTCGGGACACTTGATATGAGTTCTATTTTCCTTTCATCCTCCCCTGTTTCTGAAAGGTGACAAAAAGCCTATTCAGCTTCATGGCATCCTGAGTACTTGTACATTTGCTCAAAATGAAGTCAAAAGCAGCCTTGTCTTCTGCGTCTGCTGCGTGCAAAACCTGAGCAGTACTTTCTGCACTAGGGCGCTGTAGGCCTCAAACAGCTAAATACCATGCACAATTCACTAACCTATTCATTTCACTTGTGAAATTTAGCTCATGGGAGCTAAAGAATGCGCTCCAGTCACCACTGAAAAATATTTTACCAGGGTGACATGGGAAAGGAAAATTATGATTTATGTAAAACCGACTACCAACCTAATCGCCATTCAATATTTTTATGTAAATTGTCATCAAACAAAAACATATTGTGCAATCTGTCCAAGGTCAAATCACACCGTTGCCTTCCTCAGAAAATGCCAAGATGTTTTCTAAGACTTTTAGAAATTATAAACCTTCAACGTAAAAAATTCTACCTCAATCGATTCATTTATTTTCTTCCTTTCTTTTCTTTTTTCCTTCCTTCTTTTCTTCCTTCCTTCAAGACCAATTTGCTAACAGAAAATAGTGTTCTAAGAACAACTATATATATAATATATTATATGTATATATACATATATATAGTGCAATAACTCTTATCATATGTAATTGTCCCTAACATCCTACATCCCTTTTCCCAACAGCAAATAGAAAATGGAAATGAAGATGACACATTATATAGGTGTTCTAAAAATTAGACTGTAATGATGGTGTACAACTCTGTAAATACACTAAAATACGTAATGAATTGTGTACTTTCAATAGGAGAATTGTATGGTATGTGGAATCTCAATAAAGGCATTACCGGAAAAAAAACCCAAAACCTTGATTTGGTAGCCCTTTACCTATGTCAACATAGACATGAAAGGACACCAAAGCTGAGGAGTTCCAGAGAAAATGGGAGGATTTTTTTTTTTTCTCCCAAAGAGAAGGGAACTAGAAGGAACCTAAGGGGGGGAAATGAGGAGAGAGGAGAGGTAAAGGAGAACAGAGCAATTTGATGGGTGGTAACAATAATTTAAGGATTTTCCCACTCCCAAATTTAAGGAAATTCCATATCCTCAACCTTGACTATCCCTTCACCGTCATTTATGGGAGGACCACAGGGCTCCCCAACTGACTGAACAATCCCCCATAACTGCAGCCCATACTGTTCACAGCAGAATTTCAGAGATTAATTTAACGCTACCATAGCATTCTGCACTCTTTTTTCTACCACCCCTAAGAGATCCTCAAGATTAACTCTTCCTTTTTTATATCCCATTGTTCTCAGCTCCCACAAGACCTCCAAAATCCCAGGCTTCCCTCATCACCTAATACTTATCCCCCAATTAAATATTTCTCTTAATCTGATGTCATATATGTTGCAGAGGTAAACACCTCAGGCTCCCCAATCTGCCACTAAAGCCAGATGCTTTAAAGCACAGATGCCAGTGCTTTGGATAAATTCTGTTATTTTTTATTTCCTGTTTTATTTCTGAAAATCATGGACAGAGGCTTCTTTCTACAGTTATTTGTCAATGGAAAGAGAGGCAACACCTTCGTGAAGGCAGCAGAATTTCTAAAGTAAACAACTTCAGAAGCAGCAAGAATTCCGAGCCAGAAATGACTTTCTGGACAACTTCTGCCCCTCAGGAATCCAAGGGGTGATGTAGCCAGCATTGTGCAATCTTATCTATACAGTGCAAGAAATCGGGTGGCTCCAGCGAATTTCTGAGTTGCAGAGCCTTATCGTGATTCTTTCAAAAGTCTCATATCATGATTTTTTAGAAAGGCTTAGAAATCGGTACCACCCTAGCTGCGAACTCTGCGCTGGAATCCTTAGCTGTTGTTGTCTTTGAAGTCCTGCTTCCCAATGAGTGTCAGTAGCTTGCCCTCCTCCCCCCTCATATTAAACACCATTTAGCACATCACAGAAGGAAACTTACTGTTTTTACTCTAAGGTACCATGTGTATCCCTACCAACATGCGGAAATGAGAGTCTTCAGATACGCAATCTCCTGCTGTTGCTCTCCATGTCAGAGTGGCCCATGGCAAATGTCTAAATGGGCAACGTTTCAGGAAAAAAATTGAAGATGGTATAGGATGAGGCAAGGAGGAAAATTGTAAATACGAATTATGAGATATTAGTTAGAAATGCTCTTAGATACAAGCAAAATACCTTAGTAAGAGTGACTTTAATTAGAGTCTTATTTTCTCACTTAATAAGCATTTGGGAAGCAGACAGTTGTAAGGTGATTACTTCTGGTCCAAGCATCAGATCCTCCTAGGCAGAGAGAAGTGGCAGAAGAACGATGACAGGAGCATGTATACTATTTATCTGGAAATCGGAAGCTTTCTTGAAGTCAGCTTCCCCTTCCACCTCCTGCCAGACTGCTTCCCGTGGAATCTCTAACTGCAAGGGTCACTGGGAACACTGGGAATTCAGGATCTTCATGATTGGCTTAGCCTTAGACCAGTTAAGATTCACTGATGGCTTGGAACGATCGCTATTCCATATAAAACCACAGTTTTGTTAGCAAGAAGGAAGATCACAGTCGGTTCATCAGCTTACCTCCTTGGTTATAGTGCAATTCACATTTATATTTCCTCAATACTTTTTTCCTTTGATTTTCTTTGAAAAAAGAATCTGAAAAGTTATTCAATAATTCTGTAAATAAATAAAATCATCTTTCTGGTAAAAAAAAAAAAGGAGATCAGGTACTGAGTAATCAACTAACAGCGTATCTGCCACATGGGTGTGGTAGCAACACAGAATATTTTGAGACCACACCAAGAATAAATATTCCTAATTTCACACTAACGGGTGGGAAAGAATGTCAGAACAACGTCTCCTTAGGTCTTCTCATTGGGAACCAAGAATTTACATAATCCTATAGTCATTCCTCCCTCAGCAGTTAGGACTCTTCCTCCCTCTTCCTCAACTCTGGTTTCACTTCTAGGTCCTTTTCTATCATTCTGGTACTTCTCCCAAAATGCCTTTAGCCTCATGAGGAAAGGTTAGAAGATTATCTCTCCCTCTCCCAAAATGCAGCTTAAATTCATCATGAAACCTCCCCCAACCTGCCTAGTGAAAAGCATCTTATTCCCCAGCATGCGCCCTTCCCGCCCTGGGAACACTGTCTGCAGATCCCACACGGCACTATGACGCACCCTAGTCCTTGTGCACTATCTCACGCACTATCCAGAGGTTCTCTGAAAGCTAGAGAATTCCATGTCATGGAAGATTTTTCAAGCGGAGGCTAGACAGCCTCTTAGTTGGGAAAATACATGAGGTAGAGATTTGGAGCTGATGAGCCTTGAGGTCCCTTGCAGCAGTCACTGAGCAAGCATTCGGTTCCAGATCCTAGGTCACGTGCTCACCTATGTATCTGTATGTAATCCTCACACAGTCCTAAGAATGGCATTACTTTTCAACCTCACAGAGTAAGTAAGTGGTGGGGATGGAAGTCAAACCTAGATCTCTATGATTCCAGATTTGTTTCCATATTCAATAAGAAAAACATAAAAGAAAAGAAACAAAATTAATGGTTTCCACTCCATCACTCCCATCCTTTACAGCAAGAAAAAGCTGAACAAACTGAAAATCTATGACTTTTCTTGGACCCATCAGGGGATTGAGATCATAGGGCAAACTGCCACCCCCAAAATCTGGAGATACAGGCGGATCTAGAGTCACAGACAAGATCTCCTTACCTGAAGCAGAAGCTCATAGGACAATAAACTGGTAGGAACATCTAAGTGGTAGTTCTGATGAATCACTGGAGTCTCAGTGTGGACTATCTCAATAGTGAGAAATTCCTGGGGACCACAGTCTTAGAGAGACCCATATTTTTATGAGCTTTATCTCTAGGAAACACCCCAAGTTCATTCTCATGGTGAAGAATCTCTGGCAGAGTGAAGAGTAAACATTGTGACGTATGCTCAGAAACTTCTCCACAACAAAAGCCTACTGTCCTAGGGAAAAGGCTTTACCACCACCTAGAGGGGTGGGATAGGGAGGGTGGGAGGGAGGGAGACGCAAGAGGGAAGAGATATGGGAACATATGTATATGTGTAACTGATTCACTTTGTTATAAAGCAGAAACTAACACACCATTGTAAAGCAATTATACTCCAATAAAGATGTTAAAAAAAAAAAAGACTTTACCAGAGCCTTAACCCTCCTGGAGGAAGTCATTTCTCTGCCTTCAGCCTCCTCTAGACTCCCTGTGTCATCTAAGTGTGGGGAGAAGGAAGCTAAGGTCACAGCCTGGAGGAACAGGCTGTCCACAAGACTGATCTTTAATCATAAGATTACACAGCACTCTACTTCACACACCTCACCCCCATAACAACAGGGCTCCAGCAAAAGAACTGCAAATTACAGCTGAAAGAGCTGCAAGAATCAGATTCCATCAGATGAGGGGTTCTTAGGGAAGCCCAAAGACAACAAAGGTGACAAAACAAGGACTTTTTTTAGGAACTGGAAGTCTCTAACACTTGCGGCTGCACCAAATATCACACACAGCTCAGCTTCTCACCAGATTAACACAGAACTTCACACTGAAGACCTGTTGCCCAATACATCATGTCTGGTTTGTAACACAAATTTACAAGGCATACTAAAAGTCAAGAAAAGAAACAACTAATGATTTGTGATGCCTTTAACATAGACATATCTGGTTCGACCTGTCAGTTTTCAAAACTCAAAAACAATGTCACACTGGGCTTGTCAGGCCAGCTATTTAAGTCAGCAGTCTCTAAAATTTTTCATTGTTTTCTCCATCAGAAAAAAAACACCTTGCAAAAGATATAGATATAAATTATATACACCTACTACTTTTCTAATAGGTTGTATTCATCATAAATCACACAAAAATTTAAATTAAAATGGATGAACTAAAAAGTAATTATAAATTGGGGTCCTAACATTTGTCCCCTACACCTGATGGGTCATGTGCAACTTGAACACTTACACCTTGTTTTGGAGTCCACTGGCAGAATTCTAAGATCTCCATCCCCTGATATCTATACTCATATGCAATTTCCTCCCTTCAAATGTGGGCAGAGTCTATGGTTCGCTTCACAGTAATAGACTGTGGTAAAGCAGATGGAATTTTGCAGATGTAATTAAGGTCTCTAATCAGCTGACTTTGAGTTAATCGAAGAGGAGACTATCTTGGGTAGCCCTACCAGGATATCACATGAGCTTTTTAAAAGAAGGACCAGGTCTTCCCAGAAGAACAAACTCAAAGCAGGAGAGACCATCTCCTACTGACTTTGAAGAAGCAAACAGCCAGGTTGTGAGTTACCTGTGAAAATGGATGGTGTCTAGGATAGGAGCTGAGAACATCACTCCTACTACCACAAGGAATGGAAATCTGTCAGTAACCTGTATGAGCTTAGAAGAGGACCCCAAGATCCAGATGAGAACATAGCCCAGACAACACCTTCATTGAAGCCTTGTGAGATGCTGCACAGAGGACCAGGTTAAGTGATGCCTGGACCCCTGACCCACAGAAACCATGGATAATAAATGGGTGTTGTTTTAAGCCTACAGATTTGCAGTGATTTGTTACACAGCAGAGAAAACTAATACAACTGGTCTTAGCAAATCTGTTGACTCTGAAAGATCACAATTTTCAGTGAAGAAAGGCTTCTTGGATTGGGAGATGCCAGTCCTGCATTCTTTTGTTGAATATTAAATGGAATGTTCCCCTCCTTTCAGATTTTCTACGGCTAAGTTTCCCAAGTCTTACATCTCAGTTGCAGGGATCAAAAAGTGACATCATGTTTACTCATTTTACCTCTCAGAAGTCCTATAAGTTCACTAGAATTTCTCAGACTTAAAGGTTCTCAGTTACAACTCCTTAGATGAGGGGGTCATTAAGATTTTCTGAACAGGTGGTAGAGTGGGGGTGGGTGAGGCACAGACAATGTCTTGGAGTTCCCACATCAGGAACAAAATTTCTGCCACTCATGCGAACACAAACCTCTCTCGCCCACTCCTTGTCTCCCCATCTCAACCTCATGCCATGAAACACACACACACAACTCTAACATCACCCTCAAAACACACATATGTGCAAGCATGAACACACGTGTACACACAGGTACACACCACTTCCCTCTTCTCCCCCCTCAACACATACTCTGCTGCTTCAGAGTTTCAGATGAGAATCAAGTGAGGAGAAGAAATGTAAATGGGGCTTCATAGTCCAAATCTGATTATTCATCATAAAAGAAATTACCGGGAAATGTTTAGATGTGAAAGCACTTTTGTGTTAAGTGACTCAAGACTTGTCATTTCAAACTCTGGACTCTATTTGGCAGAAGAAATGGATCGATTTCCTTGACGGTCCTAGATTTGACTCTAGGATTCGCTGTGTTCTGAATTAATCTGGACAGGCATGAGGCAGGGACTTCCTCTCCTACATAGAGCATCACTAACTGAAATCTTGATTTAAGTCCCTCCAAATTCAGAGGAACTGAGGTTACATTGTAGTTTCTCTCTCACTAATTACATGAAGTTTAAAAAAGCAATTCATCTCCCTAATGCTCTTCCAAAATTGAGATACTAACACTTACCTCATAGGACTGCTGTGAAGATTAAGTGTGGTAAAATGAAAGCATCTCCATAACACATGACAGAATCGAAAACCACATGCCTGCTTATTATAATACATCAGCTGACCTGTTTTACTCTCATATTTTAGGGTTAGAATTCTGCATTTCATTTCTTACCCTATAAAACAGTTACCTGCTTTGATTCAGTTCCTTATTAGTGTATTTATTGACCCTAACTAATGAGTGCCATTTTAAAGCACCAAATCACACCTAATTACATTCCTAACGCTTTAAGGTAACATTTTGCAGTTTCTCCCTCGTTATGCTTCAGTATTGGCAGGCATCCTCGATAGCTCTAAAATGAACAGAGCTATCAGACATAACATCATAACTGGGCAAAAGCAAGGAAAAGATTTCCAGGGATCTATTCTGCACCCCCTCTTGTTAAACTATTAAACTGCGTACCAACTCTATAAAGACCTATTCATGCGCTTGGTTTTATTTAAAGCATACCTTAGGAGTCAACCTTGTCCCTTTACATCAAATAGGTATCAATAATAACCAGTGTTTGCAGAGTACTTTAAGTTTCACAAAATATTGCAAACTTATCAAAAACTCTGTATCTGTAAAGGACACAACTTGTGGCACACTTACCATAAGCCGATCACCATTCTAGGGGAATTTTACATAGTTTCTCACTGAAACCTTACATCAGCCTTATGAAGGAAGTTTTTATTATTACAGACTGACAGTGAGTAAAGTAAGGCAGAGCCGAGTTATACGTGTTGCTCTAGATTATACAGATATTAAGTAGTTGGTCCAAAACTTGAACTCAAGACTTGTCATTTCAAACTCTGGACTCTATTTGGCAGAGGAAATGGATCGACTTCCTTGACGGTCTTAGGAGAGCCATCTTTTGTAAGCTAGGATAGGAGGACCAAACTCCATAGGAAACACAATTTATGAGTTCCTATTATCATTTCTGGCTTTGTCTTGGTGTTGAGGCCTCTTGGGAGGCAAGGTCTATGTCTTCACCTTCACTGGACCTCCACAACACCCAGATAGCGCCTGAATATTATAATTTTTAAATGAAATCTCCTGGAATTTTCCAAAGCAGAAATTTACTGAGATATAGCATGCATACGCACACACACAAATGCACAAAAACTTATGGAATTCTAACATGAACCCAACTCAAAGGATTATGAGGTTTTTCCCTGGCTGGATGGAAAATGGAAGATACAGTAGTAGATGTTTAGATGACTGCCCAGCTTTTATAAGCTGAATGGTCTCTTCTGCCTTAATGAATGAAATTACCTGTATTTCTCATGTATGCAAAGAAACAACAAAAGGCATTTTAATTATATGTGGAGCCACCTCATTCAAAAAAGACAGCTGTGACAGGCCTGAGGAATGTCTCTTGATGTTTTCTGGGGTATCCCTCTCAATGCATGTTCATATTTGCCATTACAGCAAAAGAATGAGAACAGATCACTGATGCCTTTCTAGAGGAAAATGGAAGGGCTGCTCATACGTGGTCATATTTGCCACTAAGCCATTCTCCTAACAAGCATTTAGTAAGTACTTACACATTCCAGTCCTGGTCTCTGGACCTACCAAGCTAAATGAGACCTGGCCTCTACCAGTGAGGGCTATTCAAGTCCAGAGAGGGAGAGAGAGAGAGAGGGACAGCTCCAACTAACTATAAAGTACACAGGAGTTTAATGACAAGTATATTGGAAGCTGAGGAAATGGGGAAACTTTCACATAAAAATTCACATTTGGGTCTTAAAGGTTGAAAAGAATTTCAAGCTAAGGGAGAGGATATTCTAAATCTAGGAATAGGTAGAGCAAAAGATCAGAGCCCCAAATATGTTTCTTGTGCTTAATGAATGGAGAGACTGGAGCTTAGCCTACCACTGGGGGGAGTGAGGGGTACCAGGCAGACCAAGCAAGCAATCCAGGATGAAGAAGTGTTCGGGGGGCCATGATAAGGCATTTGGACTTTATCCCATAGCTGATAGAAAGCCTGAAGAACTTTAAGAAACAGAGATGCAACCCAGCTCTGTCTTTTTTGGAAGATGTTCTGGTGACTGTGCAAAAATGAACCAAAGGGGGCTTCCCTGGTGGCACAGTGGTTGAGAGTCCGCCTGCCGATGCAGGGGACACGGGTTCGTGCCCCGGTCCGGGAAGATCCCACACGCCGCGGAGCGGCTGGGCCCGTGAGCCATGGCCGCTGAGCCTGCGTGTCCGGAGCCTGTGCTCTGCAACGGGAGAGGCCACAACAGTGAGAGGCCTGCGTACCACAAAAATACAAAACAAAACAAACAAAAAATGAACCAAAGGGAGGTGCATCTAGAGACATTCAAGGCAGTTACAAGGTTCTACAAATGCCGAATATGAGAAGTTGTGGTAACAGTGAGGACAAGAGATGAGTAGGAAAGAGGCCTTGACTGTGTGTGGAGTGAGGTAGAAAAAGGGGTTCAGGATGACTCAGAAGTTTCTCTGGGTTGGACAACTGAGTGGAATTACTGCTATTACCCAGAACATAAACAGGAAATGCGAGGGGCTCTGCTCCAAGTCATGGGGCAAAGGTCCAGTATAATACAGCTCCTGACCCCCAGCCCTCTAAAAGGAGAAAAGGAACACGTGAAGAAAACAAGAATGAAATACAAATCAGGGCAGGGGTGGACCTCAGTACAAGAACCTTTCTTAAGACAGTAAGGACAAGACTTTGCTGTGCACCTGAAACTATCACATCGTTAATCAACTACACGCCGATATCAAATTAAAAGTTTTAAGAAAGATATTAAGGACAAGCGTGGTGGAATGGAAGCGACGCAGAGTCAGAGATCTGGGTTCCATGAACAGTTCTGCTCTGCACTTTCTGTGTGACCTTTGGACAAATCAACTTCCTACGCTGCTGTTTCCTCATACATAAAACAGTGGTGTCAGTAAGAGTAACAGTGTAATTTGCTAGTTGAAAATGTTTGTGGAAATATAAGGCAAAAGATACAGGAAAGTCCCTGGGTCACATGATGAAGAAGTCAGCTCTGCCTTTAATCAGGGCTTGTGGAGGACGAGGTGGTCATTCCATCTTCAGGGCTCTCTGGGCGGTTGCCTTAGACCTCTACTGAGACTGCAACGAAGCTCTGCTTCTCTCTCCACCCAGGTAAGCTGATGATTCCAGGGGAACTCACTAATTAACCTCCTGCCCACTGATTGACATCAAACAGTTTGCTTGCAGGAGAGCTAAACCTATGACAGGCCCTTAACCCAGGGTACCCAGATACACCCAGATATGCGTACCTTGTACAATGTCCCAATCTCCAGATTTACGTCTCTGCCTCATTCTGATAACAAATGCCAACTGTCTGTCTCATGCTAAATTCCATACTGCTCACTCTAAAAACTAACCATTTCAGAGTTTCTCCATCTTCATACTACTGGTATTTTGGACTGGATAATTCTTTGTTATAGAGGGCTGCCCTATGCCCCGCAAGATGTATAGAAGCACTAAATACCAGTAGCAACCCCGTCAAAAATGTCTCCAGTCATTGTTAAATATCCCTTGGGGGGAAATACTACCCTCATTGAGAAACAATGATCCATCTTATGTAACATAAACGTGTGTTAAGTGTCAATAGTTAATGTTGACATGTCAATTCTTCAGAGGTATTTGCTTGGCAGAGAGGACTCTTTTGGAGACACAATGCCTTAGCATGAAGGAATGCATTTCTAATGGTGGGATTCCTTGGAACTCTTCCAATGATACCACAGAGTTATCTGCCTGACCCCCGGAAAATAAACCCGACTTGGTACCTTTTGCAAAGTTATGGCAGACCAGGCTTTGAGAAACATTGGCTTATGAAGTTACATGCACCATAAAGAAAGAGGTTATTCAGATCAGCTTTTGAAGCTATAAGTCAAGTGTTACACTCACGTATATCAAAGAATCATTGCAAGAGATGTGATCTGCACATCTACTCAGAGAACTCTGGGACATGACGTCAAAGCTATCAAATTTCTCCAGGTTGAAATGTATGAAATCCCCAATATTTGACCATTTTTAGTCATTACAAAAAATGGCAATTTCCCAGGATTCAATCTAATATTTAGCAGGGATCTCTTATAGCCTATAGGCTATAGAACACAGAATGAAAATAGTTTTTATGCAACCTCTGATGGATAATGGTTGCCAGGAAAGATTTTTAGATTCCATTCAGATTCAAAAGGAAAGATTTCTATCATCAGTTAGTGCTGTCTACACAATGTCAAGGGAAAGGCACACCTCATGCCTTGCCCTCCCATCCCTTTTTGTAAGAGAAGAATATTAGAAAATGTCCTCCAATCTTTGGGGTACAAGAGAAATACAAAGGAGAATGGACGTGTGAGAAGGACCATGAGATAAAAAAGAATCAAGGTGTGTGCAATCTCTCTTCTTGGTCCTTGTGAGTCACTGCTTCCTATATGGCAAGGAGAAGGAATTCTGAATTGACACAGACAGTCCAGTCTAATGTCTTTTGAACTGAGCAACAAAAATCCATGCTGGGCTCTTCTAACACTCTGCAAGATCTCTGGGCTCGCAGCTTCTTTTCAAAAGGCGCTCTCAGTCCAAAAGAAGCGTCTTTTGATGGCACATATAACGCGGGCTAATAGTTTAGATTCCAGATTAAGAAAGAGGTGCCCTTTCCTAAGTCTACTCAGTTTATTACAAATTTTAACTAAGACAGATTGCAGCCATCCACTGCTTTCTGGCTCCACCATTAGCAGCTAGTAAGCCCTTTCACAGGCAACCTCCCATGAAAATGTCCCATTTGCCAAGTTGTTAGTTCTTTCTTTACAATTCAACTAATTTTTTTAATGTATTGCTTATTTCTGAGTACTTGCTAAAGCCAAGCCCTGTGCTTTGTACTGAGATTGGTTACAAATTTGGGTATGACATCGTGCCTGGCTTCTAAGGCTTGTAATGAAATAAAGAATCCAGAAAAATGAATAATGGCCTTGAGTCGATGCCAGGGAAGAAAGCTGTATTGGGCATCACGAGGACTCAAGAAAATTCCAATTCTACCAGGAATGTTGGGCAGAGAAGAGAGACAACAGTTCATAAATGCCTTACAAGGAGACAAGAGATGTGAAGTCAGTTGTGAGAGACAAGTAAGAAGTTCACATTGATGAGAACAGGAGGATGGGGAGAACGTGTCAGTGAGAAGAAAGTAAACGGTTATAGAATGGGGACAAGGACCAGCTGGGAATGCCTTGGAATTCAAACTAAGCTAAGGCAGAAGCCAAGGACATGAAGAGGTAGCTGGTGCTGGAGGTTATGTCACTGTCACTACCAGCTGTGCGTCCTATTGTCTTTTCTCGTAATTGACAAGCTGATGAATCCCTGTATCCACGCCCTCATCGTTCACTACCTCCAGTTTCACAAACACACAAATAACTTTCAAATGCTCTCTGTTACCTGCAGGATGAAGTATTTTAAAAGTTCTTTAAAATGGCGAATGGAGTCCTTCATTAGCTGGTGCCCAAGCTTCCCTGGCTGCATCTCCCCACCACACCCTCATTCATTCAATCATCCACTCAACAAAGATTTAGTCGGTGGCATCTATATTCCAGGCATAGTATGAAGTGCTTGTGCAACAAAAGAGGCATGGTCCCTCCCTCATGACAATTATTTGCTGACACACAAAAAATCCATGTAATATAGCCATGATAAATTCCACACAGGTCACCAAAAGTGCTATGAGATCCTACACACAGCCTTTAAACATCCTATTTTCTTTTTTCAGAATACCCTTCCATCACTACAAGCTGATGAATCCCTTCCCACCCTCCACAATCCCACTCTGCCTCATTTCCTCTAGAAATTGCCAGAATTGAGCACCCTGTTCTCAGAATACATCGTTCTTACCTCTTTGATAGTTCTTGTTATTTGGTTAAGCAACTATGGCTAGCAAATAGGCAGGCAGAATATTGAAAAGACTTAACTAACTGGTGTGGCAGAAATTCTAACTGGTCCTAACTGATGCTGGCTGGAAGCAACCAACACAATCATACCAGTGCATGCCAACTGATCTTCAACTCTTCTTCTCCCTATGGGACTGTGGTCATTGGGCTTTTGCCTGGTTCATAGGTGTGTTCCCCAAGCCCAACACATAGTTAAGTCCTCAACAATTTTCCTGAATGAATAGAGAACTGGTTTTTTCTAACATGGACACCATCTCTTCACTCTGAATTCTTCAATAATTATGGGGGTCAATTACTTGTGAAAGTGCTGGAAAGACTCTAGTGCTTTCCTGGGAGGCACTGTTGCCATGCGAAAGTTGAATCTGAATTAGAACACTGGCCTGGTCTCTGTGACCTCTACTCTTTGCAGCTTCATGATGAATTAACATTTCTCAGAGCAGATGATGGGCTATATACTAGATGCAGAAGCCCCAAAGAGAAATAAAATTATGGTGAGCAACCCTATTACTTCATATTAATGCTGATAAAATCTACAAGGTGTCTTTTCCCCTCATGTATTAGCTCTAGTTAAAATGTCAAATTTTTAGCTGATTACCTCTTTAAAGGGAATTAATTCTGCATTTTTTATTGTTTTGACTTTATTTTTGTTTTGCTGGTTTGTGTTGTGTTATTTGGTTTTTTTTAACAACTGCTGGCTATTGGGGTGATTACTGAATAAGCTATCAGTGTTGCGTGCCAACTGAAGCCCGATCAAGAATCTCAACTAATGGCAAAGACACCCACAAGTCCCTGGTGGTGTTGCTGGCTGCCTCTCCTCTGTCACTCTGGTCTGGGGCTCGAGTAACATGTCGTAGAAAACTCACCATGCTAGCAAAGAAAGGTAAGAGAATCAGGGCAACTTCTCCATCACACATACTTCCCTTATTTTTCTTGAGATGTACAGGGTGGCAGAGCTATAAGAAATCTTGGATAAGATCAACTCAGGAGCCATCTCTGATCAACTGGTAGTGGCTTCCTGGAAGGATTCTCAGTGAAACAGGACCAACATCAATTAATAATGTCTGTCAAGGACAAGGGAGAAGGGAGCGAGGACATGTGTGCCATAGACTTGTCCATCCTGATCTGATCCCGCTCCTTTAACTAACAGATGACTGAGCTTAGGGCCAGAGAGAAAGCTGATTAGTTCATGTTCACATGAACAGTCACTAGTGTTTGTGAGCCTAGGGCGCATGCGTGCACACACACACGCTGGGAAGAAACAAGGTTTCGTAAAGGAGAAGTCCGGGAAACAAGAGCAGACCCTAACACCCTGACCTGACATACAAAACGTTTTTCTTTTTTTTTTTTGGCCACACCATGCAGCGTAGGGGATCTTAGTTGCTGGACCAAGGGATCACACCCGGGCCCCGGCAGTGAAAGCACCGACTCCTAACCACTGGACCACAAGAGAATTCCCCTGACATAGAAGATTTCCCCCAACCAAGACTTTAGCAGACTCAGGCACACTTGAGAATCTATTATCTGCCAGCCACTCACCAGATGTTTCCCATACAGTGAATTGATTGTCCAAATAAACTTGTGAAGTAGGTAGTGTTTAACTCCATGTTACAGAGGAGAGACTGAGACTCAAAGAGGTTAAGTGGTGTGCTCCAAGCCACACAGCTGTTTAGTAGAAGTTAGAACTGGAAATTGAGCTTTGAACTTGTCACTCTGTTGCTATGCACTTTGCAAGTTCATTTCCATGTTCATTTGAGGAAACAGTAAGCCTTTCCTCCAAGAAGAAGCAACCAACTATGAAGATGAGTAGTTACACTACGTCATTCATGCATTCATTAATTTTAAAAACACGTTTTGTGGATCCACTAGGCGTCAACTGTTGTCCTCGATACTTGGATTATAAGAATGCATATGAGATAGTCCCTGATAGGATCTCAAGTTTCTTTCAGAGGGAGTGTGACAAGACTCAGGAACATATGAAACAGTGTGGTCCCTTCCAGGAACTACAAACAATCCAGGAGTTTGAGAAGTGTTGGAGTTGAGTCTAGACAGTCAGGAAGGAGAGGATCAAAGCCCTGTTCTCTGTATTATGTTGTTGGACTTCAGCTGGAGATAATGGGCTTCTTAAAGGGTTAACTTCACACACAAGATATTTCTCTCAGACAGCAGTGTAGACCAGGGAGAGACTGGAGCCAGAGAGACATCTAGCTGCCTATTGTATTAGTCTAGGTGAGTGGTGATGGACCCTAATTTGCAGCAGTGGCAGGGGTGGAGGGTACAAAATTAGGGATATATTTATATACTAGGGAAAACCATGTTGTGCAATCCCTTCATTTTGCAAGTGAGGAATAATGTCTAGAGTACCTAAGGAATATATGCAACGGTCCTACAGCTTGGACTGAGTCGTGTGGGTTCAATCCCCTCTGTGTTTAGATCATACATAATTATCTCTTTAATGGATCAAGACGATCCTGAAAGAACTGAGCACCTATTGGTTCTCAAGCCAGGGAGTCATTAGGCCACTAGCAACTGGAAACAAGGACCCTCCCTCATTTGTTTATCTTTCTTGTGTGTTCCTTTCCCTTGCCTTGGTCTCAGCCTCTGGCTCAGGGTGAGTCGCACAGTGAGTGCTCGATACATGCTTCTTCAGGGCAATCACAACTGGCCTCATGGGGTTCTGTCTGTCAGTCTTTGTTCCTGGAGTTGTAGACCTAGAGGGAAGTGGTCCCGACCACAGTGTTCACTGACAGCACCTGGGGGTGTGTGGTGGACTAAGTTGCCACAGAGCAGAACACCTGTCACCAGACATCGTCTGAAGTGGAATGCTATTCAGCATCCTTTTGACAAAGTCTCCCCAGAGAGTGCCTTCTGCCTGTGTCATTTCCATTCAGTCTGCCAAGAGTCTTTCTTGATGTCCTTGTAGGTAACCTCTTTAAAGTCACAGCACCTTACAGCTTTTGAAAGGGCTTTTACTTCCACTGTTTTGTCTGTTACATGAAGGCAATAGAACACTGAAGGCTGTTACGGCAGGGGCTGTCTTTTCCATTTGCTGGGACAGTGGGAGAGCTGAAGCTTGCAGCAATTAGGAATATATCTCAAAGTAAAGGTAAGTGTTAAAATATTTACAACTACTGCCAAGAATAGTTTGGTTCTATTCCAACTCTTAAGAATGCACATTCCCTATAAACCAGTGATTACATTTCCAGGAATGTAACCCTTGAGCAACTCTCATTTACACAAAGTACATAATGTTTCTTGACTTTTTTTTAATAGTGAAAGGGTGTAAACAATGTCACTGTCCATCTAGCACGGGGATGAACAGGAAAAGTGTACTATATTAATATGATGGAATACCATGCAGCCATTAAAAGGACTAAAGTATATACATATGTCAACAAACATAGAATTCAAGAATAGGGCTGAATATTCAAGCAAGTTTCAGAATGATTGTAGGATACAAGATCCTTTTAAAACGAAGTCAATATTATATATCAGGGGTTGGCAAACTTTTTCTGCAAAAGACAAATAGTAAATATTTTAGGGTTTGCATGTCATATATGCCATCTGTCACATATTATTCTTTTTTGTTGTTGTCTTTTTTAAACAACTCTTTAAAATGGAAAATCCATTCTTAGTTTGCAGCCTTTAGAGAAACAGGCCATGGGTTGGATTTGTCCCATGGACCACAGTTAGTTAACTCCTGCTCTGTATCGGTTGATGCATATATTTGTATGTAAAAGTATAAGAAAACATAAAAGGCATTCACAAAAGATTCATAATAGTACTCATCTCTGAGAAGAGATAAAGCAGAATGGGAATGAGATATAAGACAAAGGGTCACATTAATCTAGTGTGTTTTATTTCTTTCATTAAAACTCTGAAGCAAATATGAAAAAAAAATGTTACCAATGGTTCACTGTGATAATGGGTGCATGATACTCTGTTTTTTATTATTCTTCATACTTTTCTTCTTTTTAAAAAATTCTCCAAATAAAAGCATGTACAAGAAAAAAGCAGTCATCCAGGCCATTCATTCAACACCAGATTGGCTGCTTTGCTCGGACGGAAAATGTTACTCATGAAACTCATTCATTCTTTATCACATGCAGCAAATATTCTCTGAGCATCTGAGTCAGGTGCTCTGGTTGGTACTCTGAGAGGCATCAGATTCAGTTAGACAAGCAGATGTGGACCTAATCATCAAGAGGCTTAAAGTTGGGCAAGAGAGAAGATGCTCACACACAAGTAGCACCACACATAACAAGGAATAATATTTCCCAAAAGAGACCCTCAGGCCACATGTTATGGGAGCTCATTGCTAGATCATGAGAATGCCATGCCCAGGGCTCTCAGTCTGGCACCTACATATAATGGAAAGCCACGGGAGATTTATGAACAGGGACATGGTATGAACAAGGATGTTGGTTGTTAAATTTTTTAAGCAGTGTGTTTGTGAATAAGGGAGAAAGAAAACTAAAGGCAGAGAGACCAGCCAGCCATACAGAGCTTTAGAGAAGGATGGAGTTACTGGCTCTCTTTGAGAGGCAGCAAGATTCTCTAAACACATATCCCCAGAAGTCACTGTCAACTGCTCCAGCTCAGCCGGGGGCACAAATTGGAGTAAATGCCACCTGGAGTGAAAGAAGCAGTGAGAGGAGGAAGATACAGCAGTCGCCCGATGGGGGCCGAGGTGTGATGCCTGAGTGGTAGGGGCAGGTGGGAGTGTTTCTGCACAGCCCCTGAGGCCAAGGCCTGCTCACAGCAGTTACATCAAAGTCAGGCCTTGGCTGTTGAAGAATAATTCAACTTTCTTTCGAGGAACAGGTCTGAGAAAGAATTTCCACGGGCCCAGGAAACACGGCGATGTGCCAATAGCTCACCAGCAATGCTGTTTGTGTATCCAAAGCCTCATTTGAGTGGCCCCTTGGCAAAGGTTCTGACTCCAAGTGCTTTGGCCAAGAGGCTCTCTTTCTAAGGCTGATGCAACATGTGCAGGGCCCTGCTACCCGCCCATTTTTCATCCTTCTGTAAATTAGGCTTTTGTTGTTGTCAACTTTGTTTTTATGTTTCTTTTGCTTTCCCCAATCTCCTTGTCTAGAGACATTAGCTGGCCTCTGTCAGTCGCTCTGATTTTTCCAGCCAGATGTAAGCGGAAAGCACAGATGTAAGGGGAAATCCAAAAATTTGCCAAAACGAGGTATTTCCTCCATGGTAACCTCCACCTCATAGGACTGTTGGAAGGAGATGAGAAAAAGGGCATGAAAACACTTTAAAGTGCAAAGGAATGTCCCCAAAGGTAATGTTCTAGTTATTCAATGGCATAAGGGCAAAAATAAGACATTCCTAAACTCTGAGATATAGTTAAGTAAAATCAGCATATAATGAAAAAGACATTTTCAGAAGACTATATGCAACTGACTCATCTCTCAGGGAAAAGACAGAAGGAAGAAGATCTTGGTAATCTAATCTACTGTCCTCTTAATTGTAAGAAAATCTAGTGAAAGTCAAAGTTCTGAATGTATATGAAGAAGACTGCTTAAATAAAATGGGTCTGGTATGAGAGTGAGAGGAATCTTGGGAGAGGAAAGTCAATGAATGTCTGCCTCCTCTCTGGGTGCTTAACTGGTACAAATCAGGGGTAGCACCAGTTAACTGGGCCACTGGGGGGAAGTTGGGTCCTCAAGGCCAGAAAGATAGACTGAAATTGTATGTCCAAGACACAGTCCTAGAGAGGACCAAGAGTAGATCTGAGAAATCCAAGGTCAAAGTCCAACAGCAAGTAAAGTATTAATGAACTAAAGCGGAAGTGAAAAAGCAAGGGTCTAAAGGAAAGCAGACCTGATAAGGAGTGAGATGCAGAAGTAATTCAAATAATTCAAGATTGTCCTCGTTTGAATTTCCTTACCATCACCAGAACAGGGTCAATACAGGGTCACAAAAGGCCGATAGCAACAACTGAGAGTTTCCAGCACTGTCCAAATGAAGGGACTTTTGATCAGAAGGTTAAATATTCAGCCTCTTTGATAGGTATCTTTCTAATATTTTAAAGAGGGTTATATACAACATATGTACCTTGATGCTAAGAGCCATTAAGATGCCTAAGTGTGTTAAGGGAACCCCAGATTTGTTGTGGCTTGCTGTTTCAGCAAGAAACATGTTCACCAGAAGACTCAAGAGTCTTATACCATCATGACAATTGTTTCAATTAATAAATAGGTATCCCAGTGTTTGCAGTACTCTCTTCTAATATGGGTAGCATGGGTGCATATCATAAACAAACCAAATGCCAAATTTGAAAACCCAGGAACCAGCATCTTGAACAAGGAAATAAACAACACAGTGGTGCTGCCACCTTGGAAGCCAGGGTCCTCAGGCAGCAGCTCTATCGACATTTCATAATAAATTACAAGGACAAGGTTTTTCTTTGGGAGGAGTTATGCTGAGCCAGTGATGATTCAAGCTTCATGGAGCAATAGAAGCTAAAAACAAAGCACCATTGGGCTTTAACTTACTTAGGATATCAACGTTTCATTCCAATATCTTGAGATACTACCAGAGAGGAATGAACCAATAAATATGTGGGTTCAAAGGGAAGAACAACTAAGTCTCTCTCAAGAAATTGAGAAGTATCTATGTGGAAACCATTAACTTCTCTTTTAGACTTTCTCTGATACTGGTTGGGAAGCCACAGAGACTTTGCATTAAAACAAACAAATGTAAGAGCACCTAAATCTATCATAATACAGTAAAAGTGAAAATGACAGTAGAACTACTATCTAATTCTTGGGATTTGTCAGGCGGCTGGGGTGAAGCAGAGGTTAGAAATGAAGTTTGAAAGCCAAGCACAATCCAGTCAACCTAAGGTCCATCTGAATGATCCTGGGCTCGTTTCTTGGCCTCTCTGTGCTTTAGTCTCTTCAAATGCAAGACAAACTAATAATGTTTATATATTGCCATTGAGCGGTCAATAAAAATCTTGAAATATTATAGGTGTTGAAAATGTTCCAGTTTTCTTTGACAGAATTGAAAGATCACTTGTTAATATGATGCTCAAATTGCCAGAGACCAATAAGATATCATAAATGACTGGCTGGCTGGCCATGGCTCAGGACTGGCAGGTCCCATTAAGTATTTTAGTGAAACCTTTATGCAAATTTTGACATAATATAATGTAGCAAGATTCTTCTTTCCATTCCATGACATTAACCAATATATATTAGGGTGATTACAATACCCAGTCTTCTAACTAATTAGTGACTAATTAGTCAACTTGTATATTTATGAATGTTTCCAGTTTCTTAATTGCAAGTTTGTGGAGCCCTGGGAAATATTTGTGCCTGTCAATGGACTGAAAAATATTAGCACATTGGATTACACAGCAGTGATATTAAAGATTGGATAATAATAAGCCTTCATGTTTTGATAGCATGTCAAAGTATACATATATCCTTTCTATCTACATTAGCTTATTTGATTTCACAACGTCTCCAGGGACAAGCATATTGGAACTTTTTTAACCTGGCATTAGTGCCTGGAGTGTGGTACACCCTCAATAAATGTTGACTGAATGAATGAAATGAATGGATATTAAGTGCTCAATAAACGTTGGAATGATTGTGGATGGATGGATGGATGGATGAATGGATGGATGGATGAATATAATTTACTCAAGAGAAAAAGGTGAAATGGCATTATCTGCTAGGGCCATCTTTTCTTCCCAACTTTATTACTATCCTCTTTGTAAGGACAGATCGAATTTTATAGCCACGATATATGTTACAATTCCTTGGTCTCAAAAACCTGACAATACTAATATACTAATGTTAGTGTATTTCTATACTCATTTCCCAAAATAAAAATATTTATAGAAAATTATAAGTTGGAATACTCCACTCACCTCTTCCTCAACACTGTTGGAAACACTGGAAATATACACCATATAGTTTTACCCAAAATTATATAATTAATCTTTAACATAAAATAATACTGACATAATGGCTGGTATATGAAGCTGAAAACCTACTTTTCTCCTCTGTTACCAGTTTCCTGTGGATATATCCTAGCTGTACTATAATGGTTAAGCATAATAGAAAATCTTTTCTTTTGGTCTTTCTTGATCTCATGGGGATCCTTAATAATCAGATTAGGATGGTTTTCTGAGGGACTCTACTTCCCATTTACCTGAAATTCATCACCTTCCATACTACATGCCAACTGCCTCAGCTAAATTCAGACTGTCTCTTTGCTGTGAAACTGACTTAAAGACAGGGACTCTCTTCTTTCTTCAGCTGTGAGGGCAGTCTTTTTCTTTTATTTTTTTAATTTTAGTTGATTTACAATATTATATTCGTTTCAGGTGTACAGCACAGTGATTCAGTATTTTTCTTTTTTCTTTTCCCTGGAAATTTCTTCCTTTACCCTTTTTCTGCAAAAGATCGTCTATCTCAGTGACCACCCTCATTCCTGAAGAATTCAAAATTCTTTCCCTCTAAAGCAGTGGTTGTCACCCCTGGTTGCACTTTACAAACTCCTAAAGAGCTTCTTAAAATACCAATGCTTCGACCTACACCCAGGGATTCTAATTCAATTAATCCAGAATGTAGCCCAGGGATTCGTAATAAACCAAACCGACAGAACTTCCTCGGATTATTCTAATGGGTAGCCAAGGTTACAAACCATTGCTATAGCATAGAGCACCACACAGTGCACAGTCACAAGTATTCTAAGGACTTCAATAATAGCAAATGATTGAGTGAAAGAAAAGACATAACCCACTGTATCAGTCAACAATGTATAAGACACGCAACAGTAACAAATAAGCCCAATATCAACTCAGTGGCTTGCAACAATAAAGGTTTGTTCCTCACCCATGTTGAAACTCAAGAACTATGGCTCTGATCCTGTCTTCTTCATTCCAGAACAAAGGCTGAAGAATATCTCCTACCAGAGACCTGATGGTCTAGGGGCAGAGAAAATGGAATATGGCAGAGACTTGCATTGGTTCTTTTTCTTTTTTTTACCTGTTGAAATATGTGCATTTTGCTGTATGTCAGTAATACATAAAATCTAATAAAAATGGAGTGCAAAATATCTCAGCTTTTAAATATTTGAAAATGTCTTTATTTCACCAATATTTTTGATGAATATTTCTCAAAATACTGTAATCTGGATTGTTGTTCCTTTGTCTTCTGGAATCCGCTGTTTCTGAAAGGAAGGCAGCCTGTCTCTTCTGTTCCTTTGCGTGTAATTTGTCATTTGTATTCTTCTCTCAGTGCTTTTAATATTTTTATCTTTACTTTTGCTTTTCATATATTTTACTTTGATATGCCTAAGAATGAGCGTGGGTGTGTGTGTATTCATCTTGCTGGTGTTGTTACACTTACTGATTTTGTAGATTTTTTACCTAATGTGAGAAATTTTCACTTGTCATTTCTTTAGAAAATGTATATTGCTCCTTCCCTCTCTCCTCTCCTTTTGGGACTCTTCTTACAAATATGATAGTTTACTTGATATTATCTCACAGGTCACAGAAGGTCTGTTTCTTGTTTTTTCCTCCCAATTCTTTGTCTTTCTGTTCTTGAGATTGATCATTTCTATTTACCAGTGTTCAAATTCACTGCTTTTATTTTTTCTTTTACACCATTCAATATGCTGTTAAGGATACAGAAAATTTTTTAATTTATATGCTGTAATTTTCAATTCTAGGATTTGTATTTGTTTTTTGTGTTAGTGTCTATATCTCTCCTAAGATTCTAATCTTTATCATTGTTTTAAATTTTAAGTCCTTAAACACATTTCTAATAACTGTTATAAAGTCCTTATTTGCTGATTTCAACATCCGGGTCATCTTGGCATCTGTTTCCCCTTGATTTTATTTATTTATTTTAATTTTTTAATTTATCTAGGAGGTGGGTCAAAAAGGATCTTGCTGTGATTTATGTCATAGAGTGTTCTGCTTATGTTTTCCTCTAAGCATTTTATAGTGTCTGGCCTTACATTTAGGCCTTTAATCCATTTTGAGTTTATTTTTGTGTATGGTGTTAGGGAGTATTCTAATTTCATTCTTTTACATGTAGCTTTCCAGTTTTCCCAGCACCCCTTATTGAAGAGGTTGTCTTTTCTCCGTTGTTTATTCTTGCCTCCTTTATCAAAAGTAAGGTGACCATATGTGCGTGGGTTTATCACTGGGCTTTCTATCCTGTTCCATTGATCTATATTTCTGTTTTTGTGCCAGTACCATACTGTCTTGATTACTGTAGCTTTGTAGTATAGTCTGAAGTCAGGAAGCCTGATTCCTCCAGCTCCGTTTTTCTTTCTCAAGATTGCTTTGGCTATTCAGGGTCTTTTGTGTTTCCATACAAATTGTGAAATTTTTTGTTCTAGTTCTGTGAAAAACTTACATTGGTTTTTAAAGATTCTGCTCAGGGCTGGTCTTCTCACTTTCATTGGCCCCAAAATAAGGCTAGGTCCAGCCTAGGGAGTGAGAAAGTGCAACACTCTCACAGGAAAACTTCAGACAGCAAAGCCATAATAGTGACTTGACAAAGTAAAAGGATTGAATGAAGTTTCGGTTTTTCAAGAGAAAATGGATCTCTACACTTTCTGGAGGCAAAAGCAGAAGGGAAAATTGAGGAATGAACTTCTCTGCATCCATTATGGCCTCACAAAATTAGTTGCTCAAGTCATATTTTGTCATGGATTTTGCGAGACATATCAAGGAAATTGAGGTTGTGGCACAGATTAAATAAGTGAAGCTCAGGCAAATGTTAAAATGTATTCTTTCCCTTCCTCAGCCTTTCAAAAGTTGGAAATCCTAAATGGTTGCAGGTCCATTTTAATGAGTTCATCTCTCTCTGGATGCTGCTTCAATGGAGCTCCAGAGTTCTTGCAGTGGGTGACATATATTACAGAACCAAACAACATGAACAAGAAGGGGTCTTCTGAAGAACTAAAATTGTGGAAAGTTAATCCTGGAGAATGACAGGAGCAAATGTCTGCTGCTAAGACATTATGGCCCTGTGAAGGGGGAGCAGCTCTCTCATGTTCGGAATCCCACAGGCTTGGTACAGCACAGTGCAGTGGAAGGACATGGGCTCCATGACTATCACCCAGCTGACCATGCATGTAACCTTGGAAAAGCCATATAATATCTTTAAGGTTCTAGTCCCCCTTCTGGAAAACAAGGCTTCACCCACTTTATGGGATTGGTAAAATCATAATCATGACAAAAAGTGTGTGAGTCAGAAACACAGCAGAGTTTCAGGGACAGCAATTTATTATTGCTGATGTTATCGTTGACCCTATAATCCTGTAAAGTAGGCAGGGTAGATATTATATTATATACATTTTACAAATGCAGAAACTGAAGACTTAAGAGGAAAAATGACCTACCCAAGGTCACACATCTTGACACTCTCTGCAGAAGGAATGAAGTGACCCTTCTTCATTATCTGTCCATGTGGTAACTACATTTTGTTTTAAATCCTCTCATTTTTACAAGTGCTCATGATATAATATTAAGTGACACAAAGAAAACAAACTGGATATACATTACAATCTTAACACTTATGCATGTGGTATATATCCATATCTCTCTAATTATATCTGTCTATCTCCTGAGTGCAATAATTCATTTAAAACACTTAGCACAGGGGCTTCCCTGGTGGCGCAGTGGTTAAGAATCCACGTGCCAATGCAGGGGACATGGGTTCGATCCCTGGCCCGGGAGGATCCCACATGTCACGGAGCAACTAAACCCGTGTGCCACAACTACTGAGCCTGTGCTCTAAAGCCCGTGAGCCATAGCTACTGAGCCCGCCTGCCACAACTACTGAAGCCTGCACGCCTAGAGCCCGTGCTCTGCAACAAGAGAAGCCGCTGCAATGAGAAGCCCGCGCACCACAACGAAGAGTAGCCCCCACTCGCCACAACTAGGGAAAGCCCACACAAAGCAACGAAGACCCAACACAGCCAAAAATGAAAACAAATAAGTAACTAAATTTATTTTTTTTTAAAAAATCACTTGGCACAGTTCCCAGAACGTTATGAGCACTAAATAAACCAGCTATCATCTTTATCATTGTTGTTATTACTATATATGCAAAGAAAAAGATAGAAAAGAAATATCCATGGTAACAGGTTATTAAATGGTTATTTCCCAATAGAGGGATTACTGGTTATTATCTTTTATGCTCTTCATCATTTTCCAGTATTTTCCAGATGCGTATTTCTTTTATAATAACATAAATATGTATTTGTTTTGTAACATATATAAATGACCAAATTATTCATATAAAACATGGAATGAGCCCAGATAAGATGAAGGATATGTATTTCATTTCAGAGTAAGAAAGAACGTTCTGTTAGAGAGGTTCAGAGGGAAGGGAAATTGTTAAGAAGCCAGTGAGCGACCCATCTTGGTAAGAAGCCAAAAGCAGCTGCATGGCTAGACTGGTAGAGAATTTATAAAAGGAAAGGTTGAGCTGACAGCCCCAAGACTATGCGAACTTACAAATTATATTTAGCCATCACGGTATTTACACTTCAGAGAAGGATCAGTTTCATAATTTGCAGGGCCCAGTGCAAAATAAAAATGTGGGTCCCCTTAAAATATTAGCATTTTTGGGCTTCCCTGGTGGCACAGTCGTTGAGAGTCCGCCTGCCAATGCAGGGGACACAGGTTCATGCCCCAGTCTGGGAAGATCTCACATGCTGCGGAGTGGCTGGGCCCGTGAGCCATGGCCGCTGAGCCTGTGCGTCCAGAGCCTGTGCTCCGCAACGGGAGAGGCCACAACAGTGAGAGGCCCTCGTACCGCAAAATATATATATACATATATATATATTAGGATTTTCAAGACAGGGACAGCAGAGCATTAAAACAAACATGGGACCCGTCTGAGAACAGGGCCCTGTGTGACCACACTGGTCACATGCCCATGAAGTTGGCCTCGCTTCCGAGTCCACAGTGTGAATATCTTGTTAACTCAAGATGATTCGGACAAGCCGGTTGTCTCCTAAAGGTTGATTAAGAGGGAAAATTCAGCAATTCATGAGGACTTAAAGAATCTAAAGGATATCCTAACCATCAAAAATTGTTTTTTATGATCTCCTTTACCTTACAAAGTAAACCAAAGAAGTTACTTTCCTCAGGGAGGCTTCAGGTGAAAAATGGTGAGTAGACCACAGACATTTATCACTTATTCTACACAAAATCCAACCAGAATGAAAGCAAAGGCATGACAAGAAATACAAGACAAATTGATCAAGAGAGGAAACATCAGCGTATCAGTGATTTCAGTTACATTCTGGAAAAGTAAAAGCAGATAGAAAGTTGGTATCTGACTCAGCAGATTTGAGAAAGTTCCGACCTAACTGTCTATAGATGAAAATACTACTAAGAAGTGAGCCAAACTGGCCTGCAGAATCCCTGAGTGTCAGCATTTAGAAGCACCAGGAATGATGGAAGCCCTGAGGAGTTGGGTGCAGGTCTAAAGACAGCAATGCTGGTGGAAAGACAGAATAGAGGCTGGTCCTGGTCTACAGGACCCCTCTCTGTGCCAGAGGTTTAGAACTGAACCCAAGAAGGATCACTCTGGATTCAAGACCATCAGACACAGCCAGTTTGATCTGATGATTTAAACAGAGTGTTAAATGAAAGTCTAAATACTGACTTGTGAGATTTTAGTGGAACATCTGGAGAAAACAGTGTAGAATATACCGGCTCCTTGAAACAAGAACAACCCGCCTCAGAAACAGAACACTCACAGAAACATGAAGTAGTCATAGAAGTTAACAACATCATCATCAAAATAAATAATTGAGTAGAAGAGTTGTAAAATAAAATTCAAATGAATTTACATGACTGTAGAACAAAAGGGCAAAGAATGGGGAAAAAGAACTTTTTTAAATAGAGGTGACAAAGGTCAACACTCCATGAAAATGAGTTCTGAAAAGAAAGAAGAAAACAAAATGGTACATAGGAAATTCTTTAAAATGCAAGAAAATTCCCGAAACTGAAGAATATGAAAATCCAGAGAAAAAAAGGCAGGTCAGATAAGAACATCAAGAGTTAGAATGGCATTGAATTTCTCAATAGGTATACTATAAAATAGAAGATGGCAGAGAAATAATCAAAATTCTAAGTTTTAAAAAAATCTATAATGGAGACATTCAAACTCAATAGAGGGATTGAATAAATCCCTCAATGGGAGAAAAGTAAAGATATGCAAGATATCTCACGTATGCAAAATCTCAAAAATTTTACTCTTCGTACATCTATTTCTAGAAAAAGCTACTTGAGGATACACTCTAATTGAAGTTTACATGACTACAGGGAAAGAAAGATGTGGGATCCATGAAACAGGAGGTCCCGTGTAGGAAAATGAAAAGAAATATAAGGAAGGTAGCTGTGTAACTACCCTAAAAAGAAATATCTTAAATTCTACTGCAAAAACAGAAGGTTTTGGGAAAGAGGTCTTAAAAAAAATTTTTTTTAACTGATTTTTTGAGCTTATTAGTAGGCCTGTAGCAGAGATATTCTGGCCTTCAGGAAAAAGTAAATATATATGCACACATACATACACACATATATCCAAAAAATATATATATATATATATCATAGTAAGATCATAGGAAAACCAAGGCGATATGGAGAAATTTTATAGAACCAGAGAGAGTTATTGACCAGGGAAACAAAGAAGGTCATATAAAGACAGAGGTAAGGTTACACTACCTGGCTTAGCAGGGAACAATATTTGCATAGTGATAATCAGAGAAAACACATGCAAGCAGGATGTGGGAAAAGAGAGATGGTGGAAAGGAGTCAAAGGGTTCAGTCCTCAACTACTAGGAAGCATTTGTGGAACAGGAGATTGTTACTAAAGAGCTTTATTATTATTTGTCCTTTATTATGTATATGCATTACTTCGATGAAAATTAAAATTGAGACGTTAAAATATAAATAAATGTCATTCTAGTACTCGGGGTGTTCTAACTTCTATGATAAACACCCTCCAAATTTTGGTTGCTTTAACACAGTGAAGGTTTATTTCTCATTCAAGTCTGTCTCACTCAGTGATAATCAGGGGCCAGTGCTCTGCAACCCTCAGTCACCCAGGAGCCCAAGATTCTCTCGTCTCTTGGCTCTTTGATCTTTAAAACATGCCTCCAGGTTTGCTGCAAAATGGAAAGAGAGCAAAAGAGGATCCCCTCAGGGGTTAGTGACAAGGCTGGAAGCGGTAGACATCACTTCTACTCAAACGCCTTTGGTCAGAACCCATTACATTATCTTAATCCACTTCAATGGGGCTGAGATCTGCAATCTTTCTCCATGCACAGGACGGCCAGCACTTAGCTCTATCTTTGCATGGGCATTTAAAAAAAAGTACTCTAGCATGCTACTGAGAAATGTTCTAAGGCTCTAAGGCAGTGGTTCTCAACCAGGAGGTGATTTTACCCTCAAGGGGACATTTGGTCACATCTGGAGACATTTTTGATCGTCATGACTTGTGGGGGGCAGGGGTGTACTAATGGCATCTAGTGGGTAAAGGGCAGGGCTGCTGCTAAACATCCCACAATGTACAAGACAGCCCCCTCCTCTGCAACAAAGAATCATTCCCAGAATGTAAGTACTGAGGTTGAGAAATCCTGCTGTAAACTTCCCATCTTGGGGATTTCTGATATGTAGAGATCAGTATCACAGAATGCAAAGATGTTTTTGTCTAAGAGTCAGAAGTTTCTGGTTCTCATCTCAGCTCCTATGTGTGGCCTTGTCCAAGTCATCCATACTTTCAGACACTCACTTCCCTCCTTGATAATATAGGGATAGTAAAACTTATCAGGCTGTCCTCGTGCTTCTTGTAAGGATCAGCTGTAGATGTCGGGAGGCCATTAAAAAAAAGGCAAGACTTCATTCATGCAGTCGTTTCAAGGGTCATACTTTAAAAGAAAAATATGTGTTTGATGAAAGGTTATCAAAAATGATTGTTCGCTGGTATTACTAAATAATCGATTCACTGAAAACAAATGCTCGACAGTAAGTAAACAGGAGAGGAAATCAGATCCCCCTAATATATATGATTACTACAACCATAGTTCCCAGATTTTCTAGGGCAGTCTCGTGACGCATGGCAATCCTTTGCATCATTCACATCTTCTGAAAATTACATTCAGTTTACAAGCTAAATCTCCAAATGGCCTTTTGTACCAGACACAGCCTAGAAGTATTTTGTCAGAACTGAGACTCTACTTTTAGTTCAAGACAGGCTCAATCATACATACAAGAAAAATATTCCTGCCTTGTTTTTTATTCTAGCGCTATTTTCAAATACAGTAACTGGTCCAGAGTTATGTTTAATAATTATTTGTTGGTTGCATAGCTGAATGAACATAGAAAGAAACAGATATCTATGCTACAATTTAATTCAGCTGTGAGATCTCTGAGAAGACCCTTACATCTTTTTCTTTGGATTCACAACTACTCGTACATAAACAGTCCAAAATGATGAATTAACTAATTATAATTACTGAAAATCAATTTCTTCGGTTAAATGTGTTCTAGACATAATTTATGATAAATATAGGCAGGTATTTATGAGATAATTTCATGAGGAACCTAGGAGAAGGTCTAGACTTCTCTGAATTAAAAGTATGTTGGACAATATTTAAACATTTGAAGCACTGAAAACAACAACATACAAGCAAATATAAAATTCATCACAGTCATGTCATTGGTCAAATTCATAAAGGGGTCTGTCCAAAGCTGTCTGTGGTCACCCAGAAAGTTGCCTGGAAGAGGCAGGACTTAAGCTAGGTCTTATAAGACTTGAAGGGACCATGAATAGCTGGAGGACTTAGCACAGCCAAGCTTGAAATCAAGTGTATGGTGTGAGAAAGCATATTAAAATATCATCACATTATTGTAAGTCTACAATTCTCAAACAGACCTAGGAAATGGCATTCTATTTTTTTTTGAATATTTCAAACATAGAGAAAAAGCTTAAAGAAAAATAACAACCACTTATATTCTTGCAGCCCAGATATAGTATTTTAACATTTTCCTATTTTTGCTTCAGAATTGTAATGTAAAGAACTAAAGCATTACAAATATAGTTGAAACCCGTGTCTCTCCCAGCATCGGTCTGATGATCCTTCTTTTTCCAGGTTAATATCTCGTAAGGTTCACATCTATCTCAAGTCTATGTTTTTATAATTTTACAACAGTTTTAATTATTCAGAAAAATAGTATACAAATTTTTCAAGTTAAAAAAATAATTACTGGGGCTTCCCTGGTGGCGCAGTGGTTGAGAGTCTGCCTGCCGATGCAGGGGACACGGGTTTGTGCCCCGGTCTGGGAAGATCCCACGTGCCGCGGAGCGGCTGGGCCCGTGAGCCATGGCCGCTGAGCCTGCGCTCTGTAACGGGAGAGGCCACAACAGTGAGAGGCCCACGTACCGCTAAATAAATAAATAATAACAATAATTACTGGCATCATCCTGATCATAACCTACTGCGACTTGTGCTCTTTGCCCAACATTATGTTTCCCAGATTTTTCATACGAATATCTGTCATTCTAGTTCATCCATTTTTAGAGCTGTCTGGCATTCATTTTATAAATATGCTAAAAATGCTTTATTCATTCCTGATAATGAATTCATTCATTATTCCTGATAATGAATATTAAGGTTGTTTTCAAGTTTTGTTAGTTTGTTTGCTTTTGCTTTAACAAATAATGTTGGCCAGGAACATTCTTATATATGTGTGACAGTTATGCCTGGTAAATTCCTGTAAGTATCACTGATGAATTATAAAATATGCATATCCTCAAACTTACTAGATTTTGAGAAATTTCAATCCAAAACAGTGATGCTAATGAACACTCCCACCAGGGAAGATAAGTCTACGTCTGCTTCACATTTTTGCCAACACTAATATTATCAGACATTTTAATCTTGCCTATGGAATAGATTCAAAATCTCATCTTTCCCTACTGAGATTAAATTTTTTTTTTTTTTTTGCGGTACGCGGGCCACTCACTGTTGTGGCCTCTCCCGTTGCGGAGCACAGGCTCCGGATGCGCAGGCTCAGCGGCCATGGCTCACGGGCCCAGCCGTTCCGCGGCATGTGGGATCTTCCTGGACGGGGGCACGAACCCGTGTCCCCTGCGTCGGCAGGCGGACTCTCAACCACTGCGCCACACGGAAGCCCTAAATTTTTTTCACGTATGTATTGTCCACTCTAGTTTCCTCTTCTGCAAATCAGTGGACCAAATTCTCCACTGTTTTTTTTGTTTGTTTGTTTGTTCTTTTTCTTGTAGTTTTTTGTATTGGATATAAATCTTTTATTATTTGTATAGTAAATAACTTGATAGAATGTGTTGCCTGACTTTTCATTTTTTTAGTATCTTTTATTTACTTAAGAATTTTTTTAACTTTCTATTATTTTACCGTAATTTTCCCCAGGCAAAACAAATCTAGTACTCAGAAACAGTTGCTGGGAAAAAGGGATAAAAGGAGAGAGAAACTAACCCTCTTCAAGCACCTGCTTTATGACAGATATTCACAAGCCATCTCAGTCAGTTTCCCTAGAAGGGAGTCTGAGATAAATATTATTAAGGAAATAATTGATTAAGTGCTCTCAGGATAGGCAGGGGGAAAGTCAGGCAAAGATGTGAGTTTGGTGGAGGTACAGTCTCTCTCTGACTCCATAGGGTGCTTTGAAGTATAAATGACATCCTAGAGTTCTCCTACCTTAAAGCAGGAGGCATTTTGAACTCCCAAATCAGTTAGTCATTAACTGCAGGCTACTGAAAACCTTCTCCAAACCTAGGAAGAGAGAACAGCATCCCAGAAATTTCCAGACAAGACAGTTCCCAACAGCAGAGTGCAAAGGGATGCACAGTAGTTACGAATTGTTAGCACCCAAATGTCTCAAGAGCTGAAGGATGGGAACCTGCCCACCCGATAAAGTAGAGCTTCACAGGGCACCAAATACCATCTACTACACGTGAGTTATCATTTCATCTTACTATGACCGCATGATACAGGTAATATCATCTGCCATTTAGATCAAAGTGAAGGGAGGCTGAGACGGGCTGACAGAATTGCTCAAGGACCACCACACTAATAATCTGAGAAACCCCAAATTCAAACCTAGTTTTTTCTGACTCCAGAACGTGTGTCCTATATAATTTGCCATGGCAGCTCCTCTATGAAGGTTTCTGTTCAGCATCTTCCCTAGTTAATAATGCAGTAAGTCAGGGATGCTTAGTGACAATCCCCATTGGGTGTTGCGGTTACCTTCATTTGTCACCAGGAGAAGACCTGCAGCTTGCCTGAGTCAGGTGGATGGGAAATGCTCCACCAGGTTCACCTTTTTTTTTATTATTTTTTACATTTTATTCATTTATTTTTGGCTGCATTGGGTCTTTGTTATCATGCACAGGCTTTCTCTACTTGTGACGAGTGGAGGCTGCTCTTCGTTGCAGTGTGCGGGCTTCTCACTGCTGTGGCTTCTCTTGTTGCAGAGCATGGGCTCCAGGCACACGGGCTTCAGTAGTTGTGGTGCGCGGGCTCAGTAGTTGTGGCTTGTGGGCTCTAGAGCGCAGGCTCAGTAGTTGTGGCGCATAGGCTTAGTTGCTCCACGGCATGTGGGATCTTCCCAGACCAGGGTTCAAACCCATGTCCCCTGCACTGGCAGTCATATTCTTAACCACTGCACCACCAGGGAAGTCCCAGGTTCACCTTTTTTAAGCACCCCATTTGCACCACATACAGTGCCTTTCCCTGGAAAACGGCAAAAGACCTCACCTCCCTGCAATCAGGTTAGGTACCTGAAGGAATCCAGGCTCCCTTTAAGGAAGTATATGGTAAAGAAATAAATCGGTTTCATGTCTTGATATTAGGGAAACCCTCCGATTTCATATGTGACTTTGTCTAGTGTCAGAAAGACATGGCTGGGGAGAAATAGCACCTGCACTCCTTATAAATTAAAAGTCAGTAGAGCTGAGGTTTTAAACCAATCACCTTGCTACAAATCAAAATTGTCACAGAACTTTGAACACACATTGTTAGAGGGAAGGTCTGCACAGTTCAGTGAGGAACAGTTCATCCTTGTGCTTGACATTATGAAGATTTAAAGATGCCTCACCATCCATGCCACTGTGAATTCCACTCCCCGCTCTACACCAGGCTCACACGTATTATCTCATTTAATAGCAAATGATCTAGGAGTATTCAGTGTTGTTGGTTTCTTTCCCCCATAGCAATTTACTCATGAGCCAGCTTGCCATTTGTAAAAGCAATAGACAGAGATTTGCCAGATGGCTTGGGGATCTGAGAAAGTAGGAAATGCTTTTACACAATATGCTCTGTTGGGTTACTGATGACACAGGCACTAAAGCAAGGTGACGAGATGGGAGTACTTGCAGGGTTGCTATGAATTCCATTTGTCCAATGCAAACTATGGCCCCCAAGCCACCGTGAGGACCGTGAGAACCTGCATTACCCTTCCTTCTCTAAATGACACTTTGCTCCCTGTATAACATAGGAGGATGCCGTTGAGGCTGTATGATATTTACAAAGGGAGGTGTTCTATGGTAAACCCACGTGCTGCAGTGAGCAGTATTCAGCACTCCAGTTAAACATGGCAAAGTTAAGTGGCAGTGAAATTAAAACAGAGCCACAGAATGGAAAGGAATCTCAAACCAGGTGCAATTACACTCATTTTTATACCAGTCTCTTAAATTTGAATGCTTTGTATGGGCCCCTGAATAAATGAATTATACAAGATTCATAACTTTCTAGATGAATTTCAGCTTTCTCCAAAATTCCCTAGTTTCACAGAGATGGTGACAACAGAATAAAAGAATGGACTTGAAAAGCATATCTCTAGGTATTGCACTGAAGAAACCAATAGGTAAAAATTGTTCCATGTATAGAAGATTCATAAAAATCTAGGCTGATAAAGAAGATGTTGAGCGAAATTTGACACATCGGGTTTTTTTGACAATTCAGTTTCTATTTCTGACACCCCTAGGAACACCTCTCCCTATAAGAATTCCCATCACTGGGTCCCTTGCTATTCACATATATTCAGTAACTCTTTGTAACTGGTATGGGTCCAACTGATCAAGCCTCCTTCATACTCTCAATCAATTTATACCTGGTGCCACAGGGGAAATAAATTCCTTATTTCTTCATTCATTTATTTCTTTATTCTTTTATTCTACCCTGTGCAGACAGTATAGACTCTGTCACATACTACCACTACCATCCAGTTACTTAATCTCTTTGTGTTTCAATTTCTACATCTGTAAAAGGTAGTACTAATCTTATAAATTCTTTACTCATAGGATTATTGTAAAGGTTAAAGATAATAATCTATATAAATCCATGAGTACAATGTCTGCTACATAATGACCACACAACGTAAGCCATCATTATTATTCATCCATTCAACAAATATTTTTTGAGCATCTACCATATGTCAAGCACAGCCCTAGATGCAGAGTCCTAAGAATGACTAGGAAAGGCCCCATCTCTGACCTTGGAGGACTTACCTGGATCCCAGCTCTCTTTTCCTATTCCTGCCTCTCAGAGATGTTAGATAACAAAAAAGCAAGGGGCTATTATTTTACAGGAGAGTTTCACATCAAGTAAACTAACAGGGTGGAGTATATGTGCGTGTTGCTATTATTAATTGTAGTCATAATAATTACAATACTTTCCTCTTAGTGAGCACTTACAGAAAAGTCTGTGACATTTTCTTAATTTTTTGCTTTAATTATATCAGTGCTTTTTCATGATAGTTATTTTTTTCTATCTTCATATTTTTAACTTTTTCTCCTCATATTAGGTATCCCACGTTCCAGAATCATGAAATGGCTATTTATCTATGTATTCCACATTTACTTCCGTATATCTGGCAAGGAGTTGTTTGAGACAGCTTACAATAAAAGCAGTCGGATTGAAAACTTTCAAATGACATAGATAGATAGAGAGATAGATAGATAGACATAGATGTTGTATAAGAGCAGAGAAAATTTTGTATCCAGACAGTTTTGTTAAGGAGGACGCAGTAGCTGTATACAATACTTAGTTCTGATGTTCCTAGAAACCAGGGAAAACAGAAAAAAATGATGAATCATATGAGTCACGGTCCACATGGATATCCATGTGATTTGTTGGGCCAAATAGTCTCTTTTGTTATTGTTGTCTATTTTATGGCCCTAAAGTCTGAGATGAATTTATCATTGAGGGGTGGTCTTCAGAAGAGGTTGGGAGTGACACAGCAAATGATGTCCTCCACGGCAAGCCCCACTAGAGCCCATAAAGGGTCATTTCCAAGTGTCCACTTTCTATCTCCCCTATTGCTCTGTCAAATCAACTGACTAGGAGTCAGAGGGGACATGAACCAGGTGACCTGGATTTTAAAAAAGAAAATTGCCTATAAAGTCTCAAGGAAAGAAGATGAATTGGTCCCTCAAAATTTCCGTCTCCAGTGTCAACATCTTATCTGTGTTTATAACAGAAGCAGGTGGTGGGCATAGCAAGACTGATATTGCAGGGGAGAATATAAAGGCCTTCTCTTCCATGTGGTCGCTGTAAGAACAATAATCTAATCTCCACAGGTCAAGTGTGCAGAGGGCAAGGTGATGGTATAAATGAGTGACATTTATCTCCAGTACTGTGCTAAGATAAAGATACTGTACACATCACCTTTCATTCAATCATCACTACATGGTTTTATCTTTGTCGTTGATATAATTATTATGATCAATCCATAACAAGGAAGAAATAGGGAGCAGAGGGAATTTAAGTAACATTCCCAATGCCATAGAGCCCATAGATGGCACAGCTGTGGTTTGAATCCTGCACTCAGATCCCAGGATTGATACTTTTTTCTAACCTTAAAACCTTTTCCGGGATATTATGGAACAGGTCTATAATCATAGCCTTAGTGAGAGACAGCGTAAGTGCAGAAACGAGCGTGGGTTTGGAGGACCTGAATTCAAGTTGTGGGACCTTGAGTTTGTTAATGACCCTCTCTGAACATCATTTCCTTCATCCATAGGGTGACAAAAATAATAACTAGTTTTCAGTGTTGTTATGAAGGTCATAAATCATATATAGAGTTCCTGGAATATGGTAGGTATTCAACAAATGGGAACAACCGCAGTTAGGATTTAAGATCACTCCTGATTTACATGGTAGAAGGTGGCATTACTGTTGTCAGCAAGCAGCAATGCACCTACTGAAGAACTCCAAGACGTATGAAAAGGTAAGAAACACATCCTGAATGAAGAGAAAAGGAAGCGTGAAAAGGAAGAGAACATTCATTAAATATCAGATATGAGCTATAAGATGTACTTATTGGTCCCCTTTAACCATTCCAAGAACTTGATATAGAAGATTCTATGCTTTTTTTTTTTTTTTTTTTTTTTCCAAAA